>NC_060270.1:110717474-111017474 GCF_021613505.1 Equus quagga
TAAAAAAGATATTTTTATCCATGCATCAATTTTTTTACAGTGACAGCAAGAACAGTGTATTATAAAGTACCACTGAGTTAAAAGACCAAATTGCTCTTTTCAATGCCTGAAAGATGGAAAGAGACAAGGCAAAGCCTATTTCAAGAAACTATCCTACACATAAAAATCTGTATCTAATGAGATGCTGAGTTTTATTTTGTACTACAAGAAATCTATTTTTATAATGCCTAAACCGAAAATGACTGCAAGGTAGTCTAAAACTGAGTTATAACACAAAATGAGCTGAAAGTTTTATTTCTGGTACATCTAAATTTTAATTTAAGAGGGAATAATTTACTAGTACAAAACAAATGAAATGAAGATATTTTACAATAGTAAAAGAGGAAGAAAGGAAGAAGACAAAACCACTGATTATTCCTAGACCCTACAATATCTAGAATACACAAACGCACACACAACCTGACCACTCACTTTAAATAAATACCCCTAGAACCTTAAAAAGACTCTAAAACAAAATTTTTATGGGTAGCTGTCCAGATCCTTAGTTATTAGAGCAGATCTAGGCAAATCCTAAGGAAATTTACTTTAAAATTTAACATAAAAATGTTGATAAATATTTTTCATGTTTCAAAATGTACAATTTTTAGAACATTTTTAAAAACTAGACAACCAAACATAATCACCCATTACACATGTACATCTCTTTGATTTGTCACTATAAATTTGAGTTATCTACTTAAAAGACGAAGAAGAATATACCAAATTTCAATGGAGAGTTCTAGAAATGCCCAATTTTATAATATTTTTGGATAGATATTTGTTGAGTAAATGAACAAATACAGATTGCCTTGGCCTCAATGTGAACCGACTACCATTATAAATCTATATCACATAGAATAGAGGTTATTTCTGAATATTGCACTTAAATATTTCTGGATTTCATTAGCTCCTTCTCTTTTCACGATTTATCTTCTGATATTCTAAAAAATCCTTTATCTCAAAAAATTAATAATTCCAAAATTCACTTTGAAAATATAAATATTATTTCATTCCAAAGCAGTTAACAGAGGTATGGTCTATTACACCTTTATCTAAGGCTTAAACTGAAAGGAATATTCTAAGAATATTCTACAGAAAAATGAACGTTCACCGATTAAAAAACTAAATCTAAGTATGTTGTTTGTATTCCACCTGATCCTTAAGATTATTTTAATTATTTTAAAATGAAACTCAACCACTACTTGATGCAAAGAGATTTAATGTAGATGATAAATAGAAACTTTCAAAGTAAAGTTAAATGAAGATAAAGCTTTCTAGAATTTCGGGGAGATGTTTCTAAAATAGATACACTAAATAGATTGTCTTACTTTATCTGAAATTCCTCACTTCATATAGCTTCAGTCACAAATATTTCTAATTGTAATGAAAAAAAAAAACAAGGGAGGTAGTAGCCTAGGGGATTAAATAAAGATTCATTATAAGGAAAGGAAATAGATTAAAAAGCTTTTGAACAATAAACCCAAACCACATTTAGTTGTCCTAAGTTAGAGATAGAAAGCAGAATAAGAAACTGGCCATATAGGTATACCTATGAGTATGAAGAAATTCAAATTCATTTATACCACAGAACACAGAAAGCGGTAACTTTTTCTCTTCACGTTACTAACGTTTGCTGCCTTAAAATTTGCCATTAATTTGGTTCTCACACATGTAGGAAGCTACTAAACACTTGGTAGGCTGGTGGATTTTAAATAATCCGATAAAACTGTGAAATACATATTGGAATATCAGGTGAAATACTTGCTTTAATGTTCATTTGAAATTGTGGTATGGGGATACTATTTCAAAAGTTAATTTATAAAACTTAAATTTTACTAGAGTCATAAATATGAGATTCAACTAGATTGTTAATACATACAATTACATTTGTTTTATAATTTTTGGTAATCTTCAGATGTCTATACAATGGCAGTAACCAATATCACAAAATACTTATAAAAGATAGTAAAAAGTATGTGTCAGTTAAGCAAGCTTTTCCCCCCTCTATAAAACATGACAAATATGTCCCATAAAATCTCATGATACAAAAAAGCACAGGCAAGATTCATTCAGTTTGAATTGTAAAGTTTACCGGAAAACCCAAAATGTCAGAAGTACTAGGGGAGAGAAAGCTGGATCCTAGGTATTTAAGAGGAAATGTCAAGGGAAGGAACTACATCCATGTCTTATACACAGTAGACGCAAATCCTCTACAGTCAGTGAAATATATTTACATTTTCCATATTATAATTTAACATTTCTTCCACAATATCTTAGACCTTAAAACAAAGAGACACACTTCTGGGGGAAAGATAATTCTGGAAGTCTAAGTAATTTTTCTCAAATTCCACTGAGAAAAAGTATACATGGTACTATGGACTGAAGGTTTGTATTTCTCCAAAATTCGTATGTGTAAACCCTAAACCCCAAAGGGATGGTATTTGGAAATGGGGCCTTTGAGAGGTAATTAGAGTTAGATGAGCTCCAGAGGGTGGGACCCTCATGATGGGATTAGTGGCTTTATAAGGAGGAAGAGAGAGAGAACTCTCTCTACCACCCTGTCCCTTCTTTGTGAGAGCTCAGAGAAACGGCCAGCTGAGGACTTGAGAAGGTAGCCGTCTACAAGCCAGTAGAAGAGCCTCACCAGAAATGAACCCTGCCAGGCCTTGATCTTGGACTTCCAGACTTCAGAACTGTGAGAAAACAAATTTCTGTTGTTTTAGCCACCCAGTCTATGGTATTTTGTGATGGCAGCCCGAGCAGTTTAATGCACATACTTGAGGCAAACACCAGGGCAATACCGCCTAGTACCCTCTCCTTACAGAAAGGAGCAAGGCCCAGTTCTGATCTGGCTCCAGGGTACGATAGTCTAGAATACAGTAGTCTCAGCAACTAATTTATCTTTACTGCAGATCATTTCCAGAGATCTACCCTGTAGGCTCACTCTCCTTGCTTAAGACTGACATTAACCTCTGGGCCATCCTCAGAATCACTTGTTTTCAGAGGGCTCAGGAGAAGCAAGGATGACTTGGGCTTAGAACTGACCTGAATTCATTATAGAATGGAATCCTCAAATGCATGGCAAAGCTAGACCAGATTACTAAAATAAAAGAGAGACAATGGAACCAGCTAGATCGTGCTTAGTAAGAATACCAAGTTTCAATCCTCAAGTCATCCACTAGCTGAGCAGTTAAAGCAGAGAAGGTCTAGAAGAAACGAGGAAACAAACAGCATCTCTGGAAAAGAACCAGTCTCTGTAGGCTATTACAGTGTCGAAAGGACATGAGTGAGAATAGGTTGTATGAAAAAGAGAGGTAGGCTTAGTGATCAGACAATAAAAGGACATGGCTCTTTTCTGTTTAAACAAAAAGATACAGCAATGGGCAAATGAACAGTACACACTACAGCGATTTAAAGACTATTTTAAAAGAAACTCTAATATTTTACTTACATAAAAAAAAGTCATGCATGTATACCACAAAAGACCTCAATATTGTCTCATTGTTTAAGTAACCTTCAAAACACCAGCTTCCACAATTTTTAACTTCTAAAAATTTCTATGAAAGGTAAATTCCACAGCAACTTAATGCTTTCTATTTGTAATCAAAGTCTCTTCTGGCAACTTAATATCCCCTTGGCTCAACATTTTAAGCCAAAAGTCAGTCACAGTAATGTAGAATCTCCATAAAAACACCAGGTCAAAAACGGTAGGCAGATGCGGGATATTTTTGAGCATTTCCTATAATGACAATTTTTAAAAGGGCAATTGTTCAAAGAAAGGTGGGGTGTGTAGGAACCAAACCTGTAAAGCTTGAAGTTATAAAAAGCATTTTCTCATGTAAAACTGATAGATTTCCTGAAAAAATTAGACATACTAGCTTAAACTTCTTTAGCAAATCTTGAATGTATGTTACATGTCATCCCCACAAAACAACTCAATTTCGAAGAGCTGCCTTTCTAATAAAGCCAAGATAAGATAGAAAGTATTTTGATACATCATTCTCAGCTCGATCGATAATCAATGGGGTTGGTAAAAGAAAAGAAATTCTGTGTGGTATATTATGAAGATGGTGGAAGCAGAGAAAAGCCTATCACTTTGAACAGTCTATTCAGCAGCACCATAACAACATTTCTTGGTCTAGGAAAACTAGCTCAGAATAAGGTTTCAAAAAGTTTAACACCAAATTCATTTTAGTAATATGAACAATATTAATCCCTCAAAAGTTAGTATCTCCAGGTCCTCAATTTAAATTGTAATTTCATAAACTATTTCTAATGCCATTTAAAAAGTTTATCACCAGGAAAGTGAAAGGCAAAATTAACAAAAGGCCCTATTAAAAGCTAATGGAAAAAAAGGGCAGTACAGAGAAAAAGAATTAAGGAAAAAATTATTATCAATTTACTTCAAATTTATCCTTATTCTACATCCCCAGATTATTTCTATTATGTGCCTTCACATATCTTAGATACAGATAAGAGAGAAATGAACCATTGGAAATATGAACCAATCAACAAACAAACAAAAAGACCACCTAGACAAAGCAGGTCTGAATTTAGAGATGAGTTTTGAAACTACTGCCCATAATCCCATTTTTGCTAGAGTATGATTGCGCAGATTGAGGAGTGGAGTAAGAGGAGGGGAAGAGACTAAAATTATGAAATTGGAGGTGGGCGGTTGTTTCCTTCCTAACTATATGAATGTTCCCCCCACTCCCACCCCCAGTCACTGAGCTGGCTAGCACTGATGGGAGCCTACTTACCTACCTCAGGTGTGTTTAACGGGCTTAGATAATTATTCTAGAACCTGAATGTTGTTCTCTCTCTGCACTTCATTTCCTTCTTTTTTGGGGGGTGGGGGTGGAGGTGGTGTTTTATTCTCTTTTCAAATGCATAAATACATGCATTAAAACCCCTAATTGGGAATAACTGTCAAAATGGGCAGGTTTTGGTTCTGTCAGTTCCCCTATTCTATATAAACGTAAGAAAACCCTACCTTCCCAGCAGCAAATAATTAACAATTCAAGTGATTGGTAAAATTTAACTATTTAGTACACTTCTTGAAAAAGCAATTACAGCTGCTGTATTAGGGAGGTGAAATTCCTTGATGTTAAACGCCAGTCAAGGTGCTGACACCAAGCCCCAGCACATCAAATGCATTACCACAGTACTTTGGAGCCCTTCTCCCAGCCTTCTGCTTCTTTCTAACCTCTTTCAGGATTTTGGTGGATTCCACAGATTTTTTTTAAGTATGAAAAGATTTATCTTCTAGACTCTCTTTATGCATATGCATATAAATGGCCTGGAGTTCTGACTGGGAACGGCCAGTGGCCAACCAATTGGTTTCTCTCTCTCTCTCTCTCTTTTTTGTGTGTGTGGAACAGCGATCTGTAGACTGAAGTTACAAACCTGAATTCATTAAACCCTGCTCTAATCGACGGCTAACATGACTTCTAAGATCATTCCAAAATTTTTAAAATTCCGTTGCCTACACAACTGGATTAATATTAAACACCACAGGAGTAAAATACATTTTTATCTCTAAATTTTCATTTTGGTAACTGAATATTATCTCCTACCAAGTCAAGATGCATGATTATAAATGGGGAAACACATAACCAGGAATATGTTTGTAGGTCCATAATGAGAGTAGGAGGTAGAATATAAACACTGGGAGCTGTCCTATCTATAGCCAGTTCCATGTTCTCTCAGCACAGTCATCTTTTACAGAATACTATTCATTTTTAAATGAGAAGCAGCAGTAAGGACAAAATGTCAACTTTAGAATTCCAACACTCTTCTTGGCACATTTCTTGCTCACACATGCCAAGAAGTCAGGAACCTCATAACATTCTTCATGGGCTTAATCGTGACACTTTGTAGTACACTGCATTTTCACTAGACTTCCACTGAAAACTACTGCCTACACAAGCAGCATCTTGCATTATGTTCTAGAGAAACATAATGTACAGTGTGGTTGGCTTTTAATGAGAGAAGAATTCCCAAAAGATTTCTTCTAGTCATGGCCGTAAATATAAAGGTGAACACACAAATTTAGAGATTAAGCCCTCTAGCATTATATTGTTCATTATTTTCATATTTTTATTCAAACCTAAAGTGACAAGAAATGTCACATATGCAAACTTATTCTTTGTGGTCATACTAAAGGATTTGATAAATCAGATGACAATGGTATTCTAGAAAGAAAGACCAAAGGAGATATCAAACTTGAAGAATATTTAGGGGTCAATTCACCTAAAACCAATGCCCTGTATTCTCCACTGTTCAAAAGGCTTGTAGACAATCCATTGTCTTCCATTTCAACTAGTTGCATGGTCCACTGTGAAGGAGTGAGAAAAGAGCTGTGTGCTTGTTCTTGACCTGTAAAGATTTCATCATGGAAGATTAATACTGATGTTGCTGCTGCCTGTTACTGGTTGTTTCTCTTTGCAGGTGCCAATATCGGTCAGAGAACAGGATTTCAGTGGCAGAGTTGTTGCTATACTGTTATCTCTTCAGAACGGAGGCACAAGGAGAGATGAATGCCACATCGCAAGGAGCAAAGGAGAAAGAGAGAAAGAAATGGTGTCAGGTGGCATGTTGGATGCGATTTTTGTTTTAGTAGAGATTGAGATGACTGCAAATTGTTTAGCTGATTCCTTCGGTCTGCAAAGATACATTTGTGCTGGTGCTGATGATTCTTGACTAATCCTGTTTCAATTACAAGTTGGTTATGTTTTTCCAAAAAACTTCTGGCACTTATATTGAAGGCTTATAAATCTCTCTCTCTCTCTCACACACACACACTCACCCACTTCGACACATACATTAAAGCCAATCCCTAATATACTATTTATACTGAGATGTCAAATCTCCTATATGCATTCTCCCCAACTAATCAAATATTTAAAATCTAGAAGACAACAAAACTTAAAGACCACAAAATAAAGAGCAACACATATCCACATGCTGTTCACATCACAAACTTGAGCAACAGCAGTGGCAAGACATAGTTATTGGTCCTGAAAATTTTCAAAATTCTTATTTCCTCATTATTTTGGGGTATTATGATTGGTAACCTCTATCTTTTAAATAATATTATGACTATAGAGAGACTCTATTATAAGGAAGATGGTTTTTCAGGGATTTTTTTTTTAAGTTATTGGTGTTAATTTAGTAGCAATCCATGGAAAGCACATTTATGTAGTTTTCTTCAATTCTAGAATAATGAGCTGAACTATACAACTAACAACCTAGCAGAACTCCTTAAATCACGAAGATAAATTGCCTTCCCCTAACTAGAATTTACCAAAGAGTGGTATCAAAACAGGATCAACTATAAAAGCTAACTGGTATATGGTTTGTAGTTTTTGTAACTCCACACGTGACACAGGTACATAAAATGGGATAATTAGTAGCTCTGCCTCAAAGGAAGAACTTTTTAAAGACAGAAGTTACTCCCATTGCAATGACAAGCTTTCAATAAGTGATAATTGGGGAAGTTTGTACATAATTACCAGTAGCAAAAAAGTTATTTTTAAAAAAGAGTTTCATGAATAATTTGTATGGTCTCCATATACTTTCTTATAGTTCTTTTCTGTTCTACTCTGTTAAATCCTTAAGCTATATAAAAGGTAAAATTATTTTAGAGAGTATTTACACTTTTTATTAAAAAATGTGCTTTCTCTGTTCAGCTTTAAAAATAAATTTAAAGAGCAATATACTAGCTAATAATAAATATTTTAGCTGATACACGAGTCACTACGGAATACCCAAGGAAAACAATTTGCGAGAGAAAGAGAGTGAGAAAAACTTAACTGCTCTCCTCTGTCTGTAATGTAAATGAAGTAGCACATTTCTGAAAAAATGAAAAGCAAACAGCCTCACTACTCCGAGAGATGCAAAGAAAACTACAAGTGAGTTAATTCTTCTAAATACAAGGAATCAACTTTCTATCCATCTACAACAAAAGAACTGTAGAAATAAAGCATATGGGTATTGCCACTGAAACAGGAGTGAGAAAAGGTTCAAGTTTTGGCTTTGCTGGGTACTAGCTGTGTTAATTTAGACAAAGCACATAGAGAAGAAAATCTTGGCATTCAAAAAGTTAACAGTGATGTTCACTCCAGAATGGTTAAAACTTCAAAGTCCATAAAATGTAATATTATGTAATTCTCCTGAAATGGGAATTTGAATCATGCCTGTATCAGGCAGTGTGGAAATAAATCACTTAGTGAATGAGTGAGCAATGGTTTTATAAACTAACTAAAACAACAAATACTAAATAATTCTTGATATATATATATATTTTTAAAAAGATGATACTGCAGTGATTTTCCTAATTTCAGAAGACAATCAATGAGTCCTTAAGTAAGTTTACATTTACTATTTGGTGGTAACCAGAAATATCTAACTATTTTAGCCATGGACTTTTAGAAGTTTCTGCTTAACTCTGTTACTCTATCACACTAACAGCTTTGGATTTATTATATTTCTAACATTACAGTATAGCAAAGAATATAAACTGAACTTTATAATTTATTCAAAGGTAAATATACTTTTTCACATTTAAGTTTATTCAGTTATTATGATTACCTTTATGCAATACAATGCACATCATAAATAAATCATTTCAAGAAAATGTAAATAGGCCTTCTAGTCTCATATGTCCAAATGGCATAGGCATCCTCAATGAAGGAAGTTTTCTCCTTCAGTGCCAACAAATTTAATCTAATAATTCTGCTTAATTTTAAGAGTTTTTGTGAAAGGGAGAATGAGAGCGAGAGTCACCCTTGCTAATGCAAGAGTATGCTGGGTGCCAAATCTAAACTCCAAGCTGACACACCACAGGTTAATTCCTGTGCGGGTTACACGGACATCAAATATTCACCAATCAGATGCAGCCTATGGTAGAAGCTATATAGTAACAAGTTGGGGGACAGTTCATGTCAGCTTAATAAACCCAGGAGCAGAGGGAATCAATAAGACAGAGGTGATAACATCTTTTCTCTTAACTCAAGCTTGTTCTCTATGTGTTAAAATGTGCACTCTACCTCATTTTCAGAACACAGAATGACCTATTTTTAATGACCTATTTTCCAACTGTGCTTTAGAATGCCAAATAACCTATTTTTAAAACATGTAACTTAATGATTATGTTTTAATTGTACAACCCCAAAATTAATACCCAGTGGTAAGCAGACAACTGCTATTTATTTGTGCTCTAAGGTGACACTACTTACTCAATTTTGTTCTCTGTATGCACTAGCAAATTTTTTTTATAATGCATTCATTCTTCTCACCCAAAATAGTCTCTCAGAAGAAAATGTGAGATTTCAAGACATGAGAGTATGTTTCAGCATTATTAGTTCATCCACTCTCCCAAAATATTCCATGATGGAGGTCAAAGAAAAGTAATGTTATAAATTGGTTAAGAAGAAGATAAAGTTAGAAATCTAAAACTGCTCAGTAAATTTGCTAAAAGCTGAAAAAAAACAAAATAAGAAAAAGATTATTGAGGGGACAATTATTAGAAAGAATGAGTAAATACAAAAAATGGAGAAATCAAACACTGGGAAAGAGGATAACATGGAGGTTAGAAGAGAAGGTGTAGTATTCTAGAACAGCTTACAACTGTTTATATAATATTTAGACATTTAGGTATACTCCTCACTTTAGGAAACAGAAGTGTTTCAGAGCAATCAAATATTTTCAAAGTACCAGGAAAGCTGTAAAATCAACCAACCACCAACCAGCCAAAAACAAACCCTCTTCTAAAGTCTTGTAAAAAGTGAAGTATTTTTCATAATACAAATGGCCAATTTCTAATTTAAATGCTTTATTATTTCAGATTTTATATAACAGGTTTTCATAAAATAAGACACACGTAAAATCTCATCATTAGAAAGAGTAATTTAAAATTTACTATTATATGTGAAAATAACCTTCCAGTTAAAGCTCTAAATATACACTTATTATAACTAAGTATATACTTAATGTCCTATTATCATGAAAGACTGGTTAGAAAATTGATAAATCTTTATATGGACATCAAACATAAATCTCTACGAAATCATTATCAAAACAGCTTAGATGGGCACACATACTTGTATTCATTCTCTACTACAAAATCCCCTCTTCCCTTCTATAACCTCATTAACATCTCCATCTGTTACAGAGAATAGACTGAAGTTGTCTACTATATCTCAAAGAGCAGGAGAAAAGTCAATAATTACAATAGAACAGAAGAACTTAAAAATCAGGATAAATCATTTTAGAATTTACTGTTCAAGTAGTTTAGCTGGAAAATGTTCTAAGCAGGGACATAGCCAAATATGGTATTATAAAGAACACTAATGCAAATTACATATACTGTATATATATATAAAATATTTATAATTTTTTTCTGTTCCCTGTAATTAAATGGCAGGGGTCTGAAGCATGTTGATAGCATTCCATAAACAAAATATTATATACAGTGTGATCGTATCTGCTACCAGAATGAGCTTCTCTGTCCTACCTCACCCTACCCCAGGGAGACAACTTCACAGTTACTATCTACAATTAGTTCACTAACTCTATTTTAGCTACTATTCAGCCTATTAAAAAATTTTAAGTAATGTGACAAGCAGAAAGCAGAAGAAAAAACTGGGTCAAAGAAAAAGAACTTTACATCTGTTAATAACTTCATTTTGAGGGGGAAAATTTACTCTATCATTACTATTTCTCTGAAATCGTTTGAACTAAAAATATGAACTGTAAAAAAAATAAACTGATTATAATTTGAGTTCACAAACAAGTTACAAAGCTATACATTATAAAAATTCACTATAATAACACATAGCAGCATATTTCTAAATTATATCACTTTATACTGTGACTGATTAGGCTCTTCTAAATTTGCCAACGTACTCATTTTAATTGACACATTTAATCAAGTATTCAACAGCTTTAAAGTTAAGCCAAAGGAACAAGTTTGTTATTAATTTATAATTATTTCAATTTATTATAAAATGGATGCAAACAATATGGTGTTTTACATTTCATTTTAAAAATAAAGCATTTTTTACAAAAAGATAGTATTTAAACAGAGTAATCTTAAGACCCTGGAGGTCTGGCCAGGAGTCACTCCTCCACTACAGGGACGTGGTATTATCAGCATCTCAAAGTTTGTAAGTTGCCACAAGGTAAAGGAACGTTATTTTAATATACTCCACATAAAAATGCAACCTTGATGCCCCTCCTTTTTTGTCTAAAACTTTTAATTTGGGATCTTTCTCTCTGAAGTTTTGACTTCTTCAATAAGAGACTTATAACAACCCTCCACAACCTCTGCTAACAAACTAAAAATCCAGCATATACTTCACGTACCTTTTTGAGATGTCCTAGTCTAAGTTTGAAAATTTCTTCCTGTTCATGATATTCTGCCAAAGTCAACCTGTCAAAAACGAAATTGTAATTCTAGATATTAAGATTAACACTTATTATTTCTTATTAATAACCAGCAAAATAAGATAAACTAATCAAATGGAAATACTAAAATGCTGACAACTTTCAGCCCAAAATATATACGCCAAAAGTCCTTTAAGATATTCTTCAAAATATGATTAATACTTATAGATGGAACAATTAACTAATTCATAAATTCAACAACTATTTAATGAGTGCCATCATCAACTGATGTTCTGGAATTTAGATCTTAAGGATACAATGAAAGAGACAGTTTCTCCTTACATTCCAGTTTGAAGTTACACTCTACAGTGGGGGTAAGGAGGTAGAAAAGAAACAATTTAATAAAGAAATAATCCCAAATACCAGTAAGAAAACAAAAAAGAGTGGTATGACAGTGACTGACTGTATTACACTGGGTGTTATGGAGGTGGTCTTGATCTAAACATCAAAAAGACAACACAGGAGGACCTGGGGAAGTCTGTTCTGGACATAGGTTACAGCAAGTACAAAGATGCTAAGATAGAAACAGGCTGGCAGGGAAGAGGAGGGAAAAATGCAAGCATCAGAACACGGTCAAAGAGGCTGTGAGCAGTAGGAGAGGCAAGCAGGGGCTAGCTTATGTAGAGTCTTGCAGACCAAGGAAAGAATCGGATTTTACTCTGAGTACCGGGAGATCACTACCCAGGGAGTCAGTCCAGTTTGGGCACTGGTTTTAAAACAAAAAGAAAGAAAAAAACTAAGACATTTTCCCTTTCTCTGCTTTCATGTGTTAAAGGAATGCTAAAACTAGTCAAAGCACCAATTCTAAGTAAATATAAATAAACATAAGACTTTAAATCTTGAAAGTACTTTCTGGTTATTTTATTATTAATTTCATAACTTTGAAAAATAACTAGTTTAATATATGTAAAACCATACCAAGACACATACACATTATAACACTTCCTAAGAAAAAATGATTCTGTTTTCTGCTAAAGAGAAAGAAGGAAAAAAAACACTCTAAAACAAAACAACTTCCATTTAATACCCTAATACTAAAAGAAGCTCCTGTTTGTCTGTTTACTTATGTGTTCTGGGGGTATCTGGTTAAGTTCCTAACCCAGGTATGATTATTTATGTTTGGTTCAGGTCCCTCAGCAACATTTAGTATAAATGCTATTTTCCTTTAGCGAGATGCTAATTAAATAATTCTAAAGAAAGGGTATTCAAAGGAAACAAACAAAAACCTCCAAGATATTCAGTTAGTATTCAACTAGAAAGATCTTAAGAGTGAAACAATAAACATTTAAAATTAATCTTTCTACCTAGTCTTAGGTTAACACAACCACTGGATTTTATTATACTGAATATAGCAATAGCAGATAGTTACAGCACTTGCTTGAAGTAAATTTAGAGAATTAAATGCTGCAGTGTGAATGCAGAGTGAAAGAGGGGGAAGAGTGAAAGGTGACATTAAAAGAAAATGAGGTTTGGAAACTAAATTGATAATATCTCAACTAACCCAGTAAAGACAAGCTGTAGGAATTTTAGCAAATAGCTTCTGGATAGGCATATATGCCACTGATGGAAATTTAATTACCTGTACAAAAATATCATAATAATTTCCTATTCTTTTTCTTCCTTTCTTTCTTTTTTGGTGAGGAAGATTGGCCCTGAGCTAACAACTGTTGCCAATCTTCCTCTTTTTGCTCGTGGAAGATTGTCGCTGACCTAACATCTGTGCCATTCTTCCTCTACTTTATGTGAGATGCTGCCACAGCACAGCTGGATGAGTGGTGCTAGGTCCATGCCCAGGATCCAAACCTGCAAACCCTGGGCTGCCAAAGTGGAACACATGAACCACAACACCACCAGGATGGCCCCAGTAATTTCCTGTTCTTAAAGTATGTTTTAAACCCACTGGTAGACCTCAGGATGGGCTCAGAATTAATTTTTTTTAAATATGTAAATACTTTGTTTCTATTTAGGAATAAAATACAAGTCTATATTTTAGTTTTTACTGAGTTACAAAGCACAAATAAAATTTAACATTCATAAACTAAAATGAGTGTGACTTGAGTGTGCTAAAATTTTTGAGACTGTACTCTACTGAGAAGTTTGGCCATCACAGAAAACTGCAAAGCTCGAACACATGCAGATGGCTGGGAACTTCTGCAGTTTGGAGGGAAGGGTGTCTTATCTTGAGCTGGTATTAGTTTTCAACAGCTACTATTCTTGTGAGTTAATAATAAATTAATGTCAATTAGCTCCTTGATGATTTACTTTGTTGAACATTGTTTGGTTAATCTTATAGCATAATGTAATGCATATTTCCTATTTAATAGCATCTACTTCCAGCTGTTGATATGCGTGTGTTGTGGTTCAAATGTGTTACCCACATCCCTACAGCTACAGCGAACACACACAAATACTCCTCTCCAACTGACTTAGTACAGAGAGACCTCACTGATTTCAACAACTCTGACCTCAAGGCATTATATCCTGATATTAAACACATACAGTTCCTACTAAGGATTAATGGTAACTTGCAGCAGCAGCAGAACTTTGCTATTTACTTACTGTATTTGGTTACTACTACAACTACTATTAAGTTTCAAATAAATAGTAAAATATATATATTTACTAATTTCTCTCTGCTTGGTTTTGAAGCATTAATAAGCAAATTTTACAGATAGTACTAAATATTAGGCTAGTGACTTTCTAGGGCAGAGATTTTTACCCTTTTATGATCATGGATATCTAAAAATAATCTAAAGGAATTTATAAACACTGCAGAAAAATTTCACATATACATAATTTGCGGGTTCACATAATTCAGTTTAAGAATTCCTATACCAGGGGGTCTCATCTCACCAAATAGAATCCAAACCCCAAAACAGCAAAAGATACATTTCTTACGTTTCTCTGCATTTCCCTATCAGAAAGTACCTGACGTACAGCTTTTTAAGATATCTCTGTTGTCTATTTCCATTAGTGAAAAATGTTTTTGGATAAAATGTAAAATATATTTAGATAAAATGAATTTGGGACAGTCTTCTTTATAGAAATAGCATTTTATTACATAGAATGAAAAGAGCTAAGCTGGGATAATGTTAATTTTAATGGCTTTTAATTGCCACATCAATTATTTTTATGATTTTTTTTAAGATGGTCAAAAACATCCACCTTCTTAAGTAAGTTAGCTGGTTAAGTTACTTAGCAAATCTTTTATTCACAGACAGCGCAAAGATAAAGTCCAATCCCTCCCTATAAGAATCATATTTGATATTATAGACTGAATTATTGTTCTATTATATGCAAATATACTCATATCATTCATTTAGGTGCATGCTAAAGCTTCTAACTAAACCTCTTTAGTAGGTCTATATTAAACCTTTCAAAGACTGTAAATACAGCTTTAATTTCTTTAATAGTCATAGAACTATTTGGATTTTGTTTCTTCTGGTGTCCATTTTGTTGTTATATTTTTCTAGAAACTTATTCATTTCACAAAAATTTCAAATTTAAGCTATTTGTAATATTTTGTTTTCCTCTAAATATCTACAGATTCTATAGTAATATTCCTTTTTTCATTCCTGATAATGGTTGTCTTCTCTTTTTTTCAATTTTATTAATTTCCCCCTCCCCCGTGCCAAAAAAAACCCCACACATATCTTTCATTTGGATTTGTTGATTCTCTGTACTGTATGTTTGTTTCCTGTATCATTATTATCTTTCCCTTTTTCCTTCTTTGGTTAATTCCACTGCTCATCTCCTAACTTACTGAGATAGATGCTTAGGTTATAAAGTTTTAGTTTTTCTTCTTTTCATATATATATATATATATATATATATATATATATACACACACACACATATATATAGAATATATATGTGTCTATAAATTTCCCTCTATACTATTTCAGATTTATCTCACAAATTTTGCTATGCAGCACTTTCACTATCATTCATCTAAAAATATTTTCTCATTTCCATCGAGACTTTTTCACTAGCTTTGTTGTTACTGATTTCTAGTTTAATTCCACTGTGGTCAGAGAACATATTCTGTATGATTGCAATCCTTTAAAAGTTTCACCCATGAGTTCTACCAAACATTTATGGAAGAAACAATGCCAGTCTTATCAAACTCTCCCAATCCTTTGAAATCTGTTGAGACTTACTTTATGACCTAATAGGGTAAATTTTTACAAAAGTCCACACTTAAAAAGTATATACATTCTGCAGATGTTAGGGGGTGTTCTACATATGTTCATCAAGTCAAGTTTGTCAATCTCACTCAAATTTTCTATACCGATACTGTGTGTTCTGTTTTGTATTGTTTTATCTACATGTTCTACTACTAAGAAATGTGTGTGCTGAAATCTCCAATCATGATTTGTGGATCTGTCTATATCTCCTTAAAGTACTGTCAACTTTTTATTTATCTTGAGGCCATGTTATTATGTGCATACAAATTTAGAATTATTATATGTTCCCGGTGATTTGAACCCTTTACAGGTATGACATATAACCACTTTCTATCTTATAATTTTTTTGTCTTAAAATTTGACTGGGCCTGATATAATGCAGCTTCCTTTTGCTTGGTATTTGCCTGGAATATTTTTTCTTAACTTTTATTTCCAATATACCTTTTTTTCCTTTGGCTGCTTTTGAGAATTTTTTCTCTTTGCCTTGATTTTTTAAAATTTCATTATGATATGTGTCTTTCTTTCTATTCATCCTACTTAGAATTCTCTGGCCTTCATGAATCTGTAGATTGCTCTTGTTCATCTGTTTTAAAGTATTTTGGGTTATCTAATCTTCAAATATTGCTTCTGCTCCATTCAAGATCATTCCACAGACTATCAGCTGACTTGTCAATAGTAACAATTTAAGTCAGAAGACAATAAAATAATGTCTTAAAATAACTACCAACCTAAAATTCTATAACCAGTAAAAAAAAAATTTCAATAATAACAGCAAAATAAAGTTATTTTCAGAACGACAAAAACTGAAAGATGTCACTATCAACAGATCTACACTTAAAAAAAATTTCTAAAGGGTCTTCTTAGCAGAAAGATCTTATGAGATATGAAAATCAGAGATATAGGAATAAATCAAGAGCAAAAAAAAAGATAAATATATAGGTAAAGTTTAGATGAACACTGACTATACAATAATGTCTTTAGGTAGATGTGTGTGTGTGTGTATATAAACACAAACATGCCTCTAAACAGAGAAAAAGAATCAAACAAAAACTGAGCAATCCAATAAAACAAAAAAAGAAAAAAGGACAGAGATTAGGCAGGATAAATAGAAAGCACAAAGAAAGACCAGATTTAAACCCCAATAAATAAGTAAATACATGAAATAAAAATAGATTAAATGCTCCAATGAAAGATTTTCCACACTGGATTTTTTAAAAAATCAATTAATACATTTGTCAAAACCCATAGAATGTAAAATACCAAAAGTGAAACAACGTACACTATAAACTTTGGGTGATAATGATGTGTCAATGTAGGTTCATCAATTGTAACAAAGGTACTGCTCTGTGCAGGATTCTGATAGTGGGGAAGGTTCTGCCTGTGTGGGGACAGGGGCTATGTGGGAACTCTCTGTACTTTCTGCTCAATTTTGCTGTGAACTAAAACTGCTCTAAAAATAAATTTTATTAATTACAAAAACGTCAATTAAGTTATTTACAAGAGACAAGTAATCTAAATAATAAATTTATGCTATAAAATATAATCTTGAATTAAAATTAAAGCTTTAATGAGAAAAAAGTGACCTCTAAAGTTTCATTAATATAAAATGTAAGGTAAAATATTACTGTTTACTTTGCAGTCATCCTCTGTGAAACATGAAATATACAGATAAAATCATAACTTAATTTACAATATAATTAACATGAAGTCAAAATCTTGATTAAAATGTATTAATAATGTACAATTAATGCAAAGATCATTTAGACATTATCTATAAATAATATTAGCTATGCAAACTATCTACTCTCAATAATAAAAGTCTTTGAGACTAAAATTAGAAACTACTACCTAAAAAACTTGACTCTTGCTGGTAGTTAAAAACTAGTTAAGAGCCAGGAACCATGCAAGTACTTCACACACATTGCCCTATCCTTTCAACACTATGATGTAGGTACTTTCCCAAGTGTGGAAATGGAGGCTCAAGGAAGTAAAACAGCCTACAAAGACCACACCTGAAAGAGTCAAGGTTGGATTCCACATCTGTTTGACTACAGAGCTTATAGTTCTAACCACTACATAGTAGTAACTCCATTTTCTATGTTAATTTCTTTGATAGAAAAAAATACTTAAAGATTCATGGTCTCTATTCTGATTATACTAGATGTTTTGCACACAAGGCAAAGCCTAGTTTCTACTACACAATGATTCAAAAGAAGTCTTTAGAAGACAGTTGCAGAGTACAGCTGTTAAAATCAAAATATAATATATATAAATCAAAGTGCTTCTGTGGCTTTTTTCCCTATTTAAGTCTGCATTTGTATAAGGATGCAATCAAATTGCTATGTAGTATCACTTCATTTGCTACTTCAAGTACAAGTGCAGTATAACTTCAGGTTCTAAGTCAACATATGCAATAAAATGGGATGGAAATGAGACAAGTCTATGATTACTAAACTACAGTAAGGGCTGTCAGCAACTTGGAAGACAGGCAGGAAGCAAAACACCTGTGATAAACTAGAAAAATGGTCTATAGAGAAGGAGAAAATGACATTCAATCAAATGCTTATGTATTGTAATTTAGTATTTACTGACCACTTTCCACATGCCAGGAACTGTGCTAGATAATGAGAATACAGAGATAAAATAGTGAGCTAAATGCTACAACATAGACAGGCACGTATAAAAAGCTATGGGCACCTAACACAAGGGGAAATGGGGGAGACATTGGGAAGAAAAAAGGTTAGAGAGGGCTTCCTGTTGAAACTGGTATTCAAGCCAAGCGTTAAAGGATGAATAAGAAATGAGGCAGGTGAAGAAGGGCAAGGAACACAATGTACAAAGGCACATTTTGAAACCTGAAAGCACAGTCCATTTACAGAACTGAAAGAGTTTAACCTAGGAAACACAGGGCAGATGTTGGGAAATGAAGCTAAAGAGAAAAATAAGAAGACATATAGGGTCTTCATGAGAGTGAATTTTATCTTGAAGGCAATGAAGGAGGTTAAACACGAAACTGACATGATGAGACATGTAAGAAACAGGAATCTAGGTTTAAAAAAAGAGATGAGGTCCTATAGTAAGTGGTAACGAAGATGGACAGATAAAAAAATGTTATGGAAACAGACACAGAGAACAAGGGAAAGGGAAACATCTAAGATGTTTCTAGTGTCATTAATTGAGTGAATGGTGATGCTGTGGCTGCAGAGACAGAGAGCACTATGACAAGACCTCAAAGTGATGATTAACTCACATCCTTCAGGGGTCTAGGAAAAACTTTCAAGAGGAGAAAATATCTAGTATGGGATTTAAAAGATGAACAGAAATTAAGACAATAGGTTGGAGTTTGAAAGTTGGTGGTGAGGTGAAGGCAGTGGTCAAGGCCAAAAGATGAGGCTTGAGAGGTCAGAAGGTGCCAGATCAAAAGTGCTGTATAAGCTATCTTAGGGCTTCTGGATTATATCATTCAAGCACTGGAAGGCTATGTTAGGATTTTAAGGAAGAGAATAAAAGGATCATATTTCTATTCTGTAAAAAATAACTGACTGCAACATGAAAATGGATGGGAGGACCAGACCAAAGTTGGGGGTGGGGAGGTTAAAAATAACCCAAGTAAGAGATGGCAGTAATGTGAGTTAGAATGGTATCAGTGGGGACTTACATAAGTGGACACACTTGAGATCTAGAAGGATTGGGTGTCTACAGGGGTGGAATTAAAGCTAACACACACTTTCTTCTATATAACCACTTACCTCCTGTCCACCCTTTTTTTAAGCAACAAATTTACTAATTTACAAAAAGCAAATCATTTGCTAAGTTGTTTTTATCAGTATCAATAGCCAAATGCTTTAATTCCATTTAAAACAGCCACCACAAATTAGGAAACACTTGAAGAAGGAAGCAGATTTTGAGGTGGATTTTGAAAGATAAGATTATCACCACCTATTTATTAATGGAAAACAATAAAAATAGATTAAGAAAAATAAATGGAATCTTGAACTAAAACATAAGAGCAAACAGAGGGGTGGGTGTATGTATTTGCGTGTGTAGAGACAGAGACTGAAACGGGAAAGATAATAGTAAATACAGTTTTTGTTTTGTGTTTTTAGTAAATACAGTTTGGAACAGGCTGAATGAGAGGTTCCTATGAGGCATTTAAGTACCAATATCAACTAAGCAAGGAAATGGCATTCAAGATTAAGATATAAATACTTGATACTCAAGAGAGAAAAGTCAGCTAGAGATAGAAGTTAGGATGTCAGCAGGATATACGTGGTAACTGAAACCCTGAGAGCATCTAATATTCAAGGAAAACATGCAGAGTAAGAAGACAGCCTAGGACAGATCCTTAAAAAAACACCTACATTTTACAAATTGGTGGAGTAAATGATGTCCATGGACGAGACTAGGAAGATGTAGACAGGTAAGTTAAAATGAAAATTAGGAGAACAAAGTATTTCAAAAACTAAGACAAGACAGAGTTTTTTGAGGAAAAAATAACGTCAATATTCAGTGCTGCCAAGATAAAGACTCAAACATCTATGGCAGTGAGCATCGAGGAGATAGTTAATCTTTAAAAATAGAATTTCAGTTAAGAAAGGAGAGAATGGAAGGTGAGACAGAAGAAACTGCAAGCACCAAGTCTTCTAAGTAACCTAGTTATGAAGATGATAGAATATGGAGACTACAGGAATTTATAATTGAGGGAGAGTTTTTTTGTTTTATTGTTTTGGTGTATAACATTTTATGATGTTCTTCCAGATTTTCCAAATTTTCTGTGATAAGCATGTAACTATTTATTTTTAAATGTCTTGGTCATTTGAATTATAAAGAGTAATTCATCATTAATGCAGAAAATTTAGAAAATAAAGAAAAGCAGAAAGGGGAAAAATAATACCTATGCTCTAACAATGTATTGCTTTCACAGGCTGAGGAAATATATGTCAGTTACATTACTTCAGTTAACATTCTCTCAGAAAAAAAGAACATTAATGGAAACACTGAATTGGAATAATCAAAACTGATCACTGACTACCATTCAGACATGGAAGAAAGAGTGGATTCCAGTCTCGTCTTAGCTACCTGAGTCTTCATTTTAAAAGAGGATTAATAAATCTCCACTTACAAAGATAAAATTCAGATATGAGTTAATTTAGAAGTAAATTTTCAATACTGCCTCCTTTCCTGGCTGTAACTATTTTTACTATTTAAATATTAGTTTAATTATAAATAACATCCATTACTAACATTCATGCTCACTGGCAACAATTTTTAAAATGGAAAATTGAAAATGGAGGCTTACAATTGTGGTAAATTTGGTCTAACAAAGGGATCATTTTCTGCTCCATTGACTGCTTTGTTTTTCCTTTGTTTTGGTTCAGAATTGGTAGAAGGTGCCTGAGAATTATTAGCTGTGGGAGGTTTGCGTTTGGCTAGAAGTTTCCTCTGCCTTTCAATATCTTCCCTTTGCTGATTCACCCATTCTTGCTGCCTGTATAAAAATAAATGTAAAGAAACATATTAACCTTCTATTATTAACCTTCCATTACTTTTCACAGTTAAAACATGAAAATACATCAATAGACATGAAAAACCATATAATATAAATTTGTAACCTTATGGTCCCACCCTTGTGAACCAACTCATGCTCACTGTCCAGGTCTCATTTGAAACATTTATTTTTAAATGAGGTCTTCTCCAAACCCTCTGGACTAGGGAAAGACGTGTTGCCATACATCATCTCCTGGTAACTTGTAGCTCCCCACCTCCTTCTTTCTGACACACACATTCCTGTACATACTCGATCACAATGTGTCTGGTTAGACTACATCACTCCATGAGAACAGACACCACAAATATTTTATGTCCTATTGTATCCCTAGTACCCAGTACAGCGATAGGCACATACTAAGTATTCAATAAATATTTGTTGAATGAAATAAATGAGCTATTAAAAATAAAAACTAATGGGGCCGGCCTGGTGCTACAGCAGTTAAGTGCACACATTCCACTTTGGCGGCCTTGGGTTCACCAGTTTGAATCCCGGGTGCGGACACGGCACCACTTGTCACGCCATGCTGCAGTAGGCATCCCACATATAAAGTAGAGGAAGATGGCCATGGATGTTAGCTCAGGGCCAGTCTTCCTCAGCGAAAAGAGGATTGGCAGCAGTTAGCTCAGGGTTAATCTTCCTCAAAAAATAAATAAATAAATAAATAAAACAAAAACTAAGAGTTAAGAATGGGGTAGATTTTCTACTTGCATCTCATCACTTAATGTTTGCAGAAAAACTTAAGAAAGACAAATACAAATTTAATAAAGTGCTATTTTCTAAATTTATCTCTGTTAAAAAGAAATTTTGGAAATGAGAAAGCAATATTTTGAAATGAAACAAAAATTGACATTAATATAAGAAACTGAGGAAGAAGGAAGGAATTTTGACAATTTAAACAAACAGCACAGCATGACTTTGAAAAATGGTCAATTAATAAAAGTAAAAATATTACTGCTTCCCATTCAGGAATCTAAAGCTTACCAATTCTAAAAACTAAATAGATATCATGTCTGTTATACAAACATAGGTTGGAGATCTTAGCAATTTGACTACAGTATTAAGTAGGTAAGTAAGCTTGTTCTAATAGTAGCTATGTTCCTTTTTAGGTCACCTCGCCATGCTAAGAAAAAATTTAAAACTCTCCCTTGTTATGATACTCAGATTTAGAACAGCTTAATGTTTCAATTCCTTGCTTCCCCACCCCCATTCAAATCAGAACTACAGAACTTCTACTCTGCTGACGCAGAATTGGCCTTACACACATTTCCTTTCCCTATGGTCCTGGCCAGGTCATAGTAGAATACGGCAGGAATGAAAGAATCAAGAACCACCCTGATAGAGAGTAAAAGGGTAGAGAAAATGTTAAGAATAGCAAAGCTAGAACAAGACTTTAATCCAGTTTCATTTGAAGTAGGAATAATTTCAACTTATTAAAAATGTTAATTTTTAAAGCTAGTTTAGAGCACAGACAAGATATTATAAATGAAAATAAACAGCAGTAACTCTAACGATTAAAATCCTACTAGAAAGTAAAGAATTACTGGAATGGATACATAGCTAACAGCTGATTATTCAGGAATGACCACACAATTTAGAGATTATTAATTTAATATTACTAATTTTTATTTATTTCTCTTCTCATCCCCCAACTACTTTGGGTTCTATCACTGATACACACTGATAAACAACTTGATATAACATATATACATAACACACAGTAAGCTCTCAATAAATGCTTATTAGTGATAAGAAATGCACGTAATTCTTTTAAACCAGATCACTGGTTTATTATAAAAGGATTTAACTCAGGAACAGCCAGATGGAAGAGATGCATAGAGCAAGGCACAGGGAAAGGGAGCAGAGCCTCCACGCCCTCTCCAAGTGTGCCACTCTCCCCACTAACCACATGTGCACCAACCCGGAAGCTCTAATTTCACTCTTTTTTGATTGCTCAGTGGAGAAATTTTAACAACTGGCAGAGTTTATATTTTATATTTATATTTTTAGTTTATATTAAGGCATATATTGTGTAACTTCTCTTTTATTCATTACCAGGACAACTGTAGGTCTGGGTTTAGTAGCAGAGGTTATTGCTCATAAAACATTCAAAAATTATGGTTTCTATCTCAAATGTGTCTCCTGCTCTACACTTGTACTGTCAAGATTTTAGCTCAAGCTAATACCTTTCACTTGGACACTCCTCCATCTGAACGGCCAAGAATTTATTTTCTTTTCAAGATTATTCCCATATTACCACGAGAGTTATCCTTCTAAAACTCATTTCTGACCTTACACACTACCTCCCTATTATCCACAGAATTAAAACCCAAACTCCCTAGCATCACAAGGACACTGTCCTTCATTATGGTATACCTAACACCAGCACAGTTGTGTTGAACAAAAATTAAATAAATCAACTAAGATAGAGAGAGGGCCATTCTGTGGTAAATGCTGGGAACCAGAGTTTGAAACAGCAATGTTTCTGCGATACTGCGTGAAAGAAAGCTTTGCCTCCATTTTCCATATAACTAGATTGACTCTTGGAAAGCTGATGTAGATTAGATGCTGGCACTACTCCTGTTTTTCAGGATTTTACAAATTTCCCAGCAAAAAAGGAGCAGCAGAGGCCCTGGCTCCTTAACACATAAACAATCAACCCATCTTTACCTATCACCATCTGAATTCAAGAAAATACAGTAACAATGATTTCTTTCCTTTAAAGTTTACCTCAGAAACACTAAAAACGCTAGAACTGTTCAGTTCAACTAATTTACGAGTTATTGTATCTGAGGCAAAAGAGGAAAAAGTTCCTGTATCTTTTATACAGACAGAGAGCAGCACAGTGAATATTAACACGGAAGTAAGAATTGGGGAATGGGAAAAAAACTAAGTAGAAAAATTCCAAGATAGATATAGATATAGATATAAATCTGCCAATGAAAATTAAATTTTCACCAATTTTCTTCCCAAATCATCTATAAAAGCTAGAAGGTCAGTTTATATTTTGGAAAGTCATATCTACAATAATACATCATACTGTGTAGATGAATGCTAACTAATCAAGAAGTCTGCTAAAGCTAAGTAACACCCCTGTTTTATTTTCCTTTCAAATATACTAAATTCTATGATTTCAAAGACTAGTAAGGTGTAGATACAGAACAGAATTCCAAAGCTATAATCTTTGAAGGTAATGAAAACCCAAAGGAATACTAAAGTTTTTAAAATATAAGAATGACTAACTTCACAAGATTCTGAAATGCAAAACCATCTGTCCATTGTTCAGTAAATGAAGCACCATGTCTAACTGTTGTGAAGTGCCCAAGGCGTAATCTGTCTTGCATACTCTTCTCTCGGCTTGACAGTTTCTCTTGTGTACTCTGAAAAAAGAAGGAAAAATCATCATTTTATTTTATTCATTTAAATTTTGAAAGCGTACAAGGGATAAGGGGCTAGTGAAAGGAAAGGAAAAATGTACTGAACTTTTAACTTACCTTTTCAATAAGCAGTTTCTTGCTCATTGATATGCACTTATTTAATCGTTCTTTGTATTTTTCAAGTAATTTTTGTTGTTCATCTATTTGCCGTCTGAGATCACAGTTAGCCTATAATATAAGAAGAAAATAGAAAATGTCTAAAATTTGTGTATATGAGACGCTTAGGAATATTTTTTAAGATTTTTTTTTTCCTTTTTCTCCACAAAGCCCCCCGGTACATAGTTGTAGTTGTGCATCCTTCTAGTTGTGGCATGCAGGACACCATCTCAGCACGGCCTGATGAGTGGTGCCATGTCCACGCCAGGATTGGAACCAGCGAAACCCTGGACCACGGAAGTGGAGCACACGAAGTTAACCCTACTCGGCCACCGGGCCGGCCCCAGGAATATTTTTAACACTGAACAAAACTGTATAAAGAGAAAAGGTTAATAAGATTAAGTATTTGAGTATGATACTAAAAAATGTTTTTAAACATATACTTACCATGTGATAATACTGTAAAATGCTGTTTGCTTAGTGGAAAGTACATGGAATTTGTATCCACACTCCATGGGTTCAAATTCAGACTCTGAAGTATATAACCTTGGCTAAGTTAAGTAAGTTATCTGAACCTTAGTTCAAGTTTTCTTATTTCTAAAATGGGGGCAATGCCATCTACCTCAGTTAAAAATAACTGAAATATGGTATATAAAGTGTATAACACTTAAAAATGAATGTGAATTCTCTTCTGTCTTTTGTAACTAATAAAATTTTTATCTCCATTAAACTTGTGGATGACACTGTAGATGCCTATCCAATGGCTGACTACTTCCACATCTTTCTTGGCAACAAGATACTAATTCTGTTGACTCTGCAGGCAGCCACACGCTTGGGGAAGAGACCTCTCTCTAGGCTCTGGAGACTAGTCTAGTACAGTGATTAGAGAATAACCTGGAAGGCTTGCTGGAACACAGATTGCTAGGACCCACTGCCAGAGTTTCTGGCTCAGTATGTCTCGGGTAGGGTCTGAAAATTTATTTCTAATAAGCTCTTCAGTAATGTTGATGCTTCTGGTCTGGGGATATTTTGAGAACCACAGGTCTAGGCCAATCATGATGGAAGCCAAAAGACAGTGGCATAATAAACTGAAAACAGTGGAGAAAAATAGCTGCCAATCTAAAATTATGTAATAAACAAAATTGGTCTTTAAGGAAAAGGGTAAAATAAAGACACTTTCAGAGGAACATAACGGAGTTTAGCACCAATAAACTCTCACCATTAAGTGAAATCCAAACAAAAACCCCAAATGTGGGGGCTGGCACTGTGGCGCAGCAGTTAAGTGTACACGTTCCACTTTGGCGGCCCATGGTTCGCTGGTTCAGATCCCAGGTGCAGACATGGCACCGCTTGGCAAGCCATGCTGTGGTAGGCATCCCACATAGAAAGAAGAGGAAGATGGGCACAGATGTTAGCTCAGGGCCAGTCTTCCTCAGCAAAAAGAGGAGGACTGGCAGCAGTTAGCTCAGGGCTAATCTTCCTCAAAACAAAAACAAAACAAAAAAACCCCAATTGTGTATGTGTGTTTAACTTGAAAAACTGATTCTAACATTTTTCTAAGACTGCAAAAGGCCAAAAATAGCCAAAAAGGAGAGGATATATGTTCAACCACATATCAAGATTTAATACAAAGCTACAGTAATTATGAGCACTCAAATCTATTTTCTCCTTCTTCCTTAATAATGGAAAACAAACATTTTATTCTAGATTGATATATGCCTAGCTAAAAGACCACATTTCCCAGCTTCCCTTGCAGCTAAGGATGGTCAGTGTGAAGTAAGCAGAAGTTGTTACATGGAATATCCAAGAAGGCTGCACAAAGAACTGTTGCATTTTTTGTTATTCCCTTTCTCTTCCTGTTTTATGCTTAAGAATACAGATATTATAACTGTGACTCTACTAAACATTTTGTACCTTGATATGACCTTCAAGATGGAAGCCATGAACTAAAGATGAAGCAGCAGAAAAAGTGAAGGAGTCAAGATCCCATATGAAACTATGGAGCCATCATACCTGGGCTACCCACTTCTGTTCTTCTCTCAAAAAATAATATTCTATTTCATTTAAAGTATAGTCATTTATGTTTTCTGTTACTAACAGCTAAATGACAATTGCTAAATGATAAAAAGATGCTGTGGTACTACAATAGGTACCAGTATAGGAATATACAAATAGAATATGGAACATAGCAGAGAAAACAGAAACAGATCCACCTGTATATGGAAACTAGAATATATGATGGAGCTGACAGTAAAGAGTAGACTTTTAATTAATTGGGCTGGATAACTGGTTATCTATATAGAAAGAAATTAAAATGAAACCCTACTTCACATCATACTCAAAAACTAATTCCAGTGAGATTAACTTATATTGAGAAACCAGACTATTAAACTTTTAAAAGAAAATATAGAACAACAGCTTTATGATCTTAGGGATAAAAAGAATGAATTCTTTAAGTATACGTCTAATAATAATTTGGTACAAACAAAACAAACTATAAACAAGAAGATATGTTTAATCATATAAAATTTTTTAAATGCAACTAATCATCAAAAGAGAACATAAAGAAAAGACAATTCACACACTGAAAAATCAATATATATGACCAACAAAAAACTGAACTCCATTAAAACAAGACAGCAACCCAATAAGAAAAATGAGCAAAAAACATGATCAGTTATTTCACAAAAGAAACACAATGGTTAAATATTTTAAAAGATGCTCAAAAAATAAATAGGAAATGCATAATAAAAGACACCTTGTTACACCCATTAAATTGGCCAAAAAAACAAAAAATTTAAGTCTGATTATAACAAGCCTTGGCAAGGATAATGAGCAATGAGACTATTTCTTGTCCATTGCAGGTGGAAGTGCAAACTGATCCAACTACTTTGGGAAAAATTTGGCATTACAGAGTAAAGCTGAAGATGTGCATGCCCTATACTCTAGTCATGTTTCTCCTAAGCATATACTATAGAGAAATTCTTCCACATTTGCCCTAGAAGACATGTACAAGAATGTTCTTAGCAGAATTGTTTATATTAGCAAAAAGCAGAAACAAAATGCCCACCAAGAGCAGAAAAGACAAAGTATGTTATACTAATATAATACCTTACTATATAGCAGTGAAATGAAGAAAGTACATGACAATCCCAAATATACGGTTTAGTGAAAACAAACAGGGAAAAAGGGTACATACAGCGTAATTCTGCACTTAAAGTTCAAAAACAAACTGAAATAATATGTTGTTAAGAATGTATAGATATATATAATAAAACCATAAAGACGCAAAAAGGCATAATAAATACAGAACTTAGAACAGTGGTTAATTGTAAAGTGATATGAGAGAGTGAATGGAATGGGATCAGGAAAGGTACACTGGATGTTTAAAGGTATCAGTAATTACAGTAGGATCACAGATGCTGGTTTTACTGAGTTTCTATACCAGTGGTTCTCAATGCTGGCTTAAAGTTTAATTACCTGGAGGAGCTTTTAGACCTACCACTGTCCAAGCCCTACCTTACATCACTTTAATCAGAAGCCCTCAGGGTGGAGTTTAGGTATCAGTACTTTTATCAAGCGCCTTCCACCTTTTCCATATGGTGATTCTAATGAGCAGCAAGGGGTGAGAACCACTGCTCCATACCTTACTCGCACTGTAAGTATAGCTTCTGATGTGTCTTTTTATAAAGTTTCCATTAAAAATCTCACAGGATCACAGTGGTTACTTCCTCTTGTACAATATCAAATGATAGGTTTATAACAAAATCAATTAACTTTAAAACTAACATGAAATGGATATCTGTCTTATGATAGTTGATCAAATAAATCTTGTTTCCCTCTATTTCTCCAACTGTTTCTCAATTCATATTTGAAGAGCTAATAAAATAATTTTCATGTTAAAGCTGATATCTTCAATCATCTACTTACACTACCAGAAAAAGATTATTTTTTTCCAGCTATAGAATTTTTTTACAATGCTAAGTGTTTTCTCACCAGTTTTACTATTGCCAAATAATTTACTCAATTTTTTTCCCCTCCATGACTTTTTTTTTAAAGCCCACTCTTTTTGTTTTTTTAGGTATGCTTTTTTTGGTGAGCAAGACTGGCCCTGAGCTAACATCTGTTATCAATCTTCTTCTTTTTTTTTCCTCCCTGACGCCCCAGTACATAGTTGTATATCCTAGTTGTAAGTCCTTCTATGTGTGACGCCACCACAGCATGGCTTGATGAGTGGTGTGTAGGTCTGCACCCAGGATCTGAACCGGTAAACCCCAGGCCACCAAAGTGGAGTGCGTGAACTTAACCACTACCCCACCAGGCCAGCCCCTCCCTCCATGACTTATTACTTACCCTGAGCAAGTCATCTATACGACCTTCCTTCTTTTCCAGGTCCTGGTTTTTATTACTTTCTAGTGCTGCTAATTTCAGCATTGTGAGATCAGTCTAAATGAATAAAAAGCTATTTTATTATCTCTATTATACATATATCACTACATGCAAACATACAATTAGATTTTACTCTGATTCCACAAAGCAAAGAAAATATGTGTTTGTGTGTGTATGTACAGGGTATCTCAAAAAGTCTTAGTGCAGTTTTAAGTTTTAATATCTTCAGAAGTTTAAGTGCTACAAAAACTTACAAAGAAACATTTAAAAGGTTAATTATTTAAGTTTTTAAAATATTGATATATTCTTCATTAAAATTCAATATAACCACTGCTTTGTGCTATCAACTCGAACTGAGTTTTGACATGGCAAAAACTTCCATGAGCTGTTCACTGACTGAAAGCAATGTACTTGTAATCCTACCCTAAAGATCATCCAAAGAGAGAAGTTTTGATGCATGTCCAAGAGTTTGGACACGACCCGACAGAAAAAGTCTAATGGCAAATAATCAGGCAACTGAGGTAGCCATGCAAAAAGATCCACCTTCCCAAGCTCTGATCTGAGACACTGTCACTCAAAAACTGTCACATGTAAGAAGTTAAAATGAAAGACTTAGCACTCAAGATTTATAAAACTATTAAGTGTAAAAGATATCTGATTAATTCAATTTCCAAATGATTTTTCTAAGTGTGTAGCATATACAAATATACGTACAGACAGACACCCAAAATGAACTGCTTTAATGTCCACTTAGAACAGCTTCAGGAAGACATCAATGATACGTATTTGGATGTTAAGTTCAAAAAGAATCGGTAAACAGAACTGACATGTTACGGTTGTTCTATTTATTTAATTTGCCTAAAACATCTATATATTTAACCAGTGTGTAACAAAAGATAAGCTGATAGTAAACTGGCTATTTCAATTTCTCACCCACTATAAACTGTTTTCTTTGTTTAGTAATTAGCTTTCTTGATACATAATTTTACTTTATGACTATGTCTAAAACAAAGAGAAGACGACTTAGTTGTTTGTACAAAGTTGGTCATTGGTTTCTTAGAAGTCATACAAAACATTTTAATTACAATTTACCTGAGTAATTTTAAAGGATAACTGCTTTGGTTGTACAATAGAGTGGTCCCCAAAAGCTAACGCAGTAGGAGAAGGGCTATTCGGCCGAACCTTAAAAAATATTAAAATTTTTACATTAGCAAGAAAAAAAACAGGTTTCTATTTAGAAACAACTTCTTAACATTTCTTAAGTTTTTATCAGGATAATAACTGAATTAAAACATAACTGACTTTTTAAAACTTTTAACCACCATTTATTCAACAAGCATTCATTAAGTATCTCCCCCCATAATGCCCAGTGAGAGAGACAACCATATATTCCCTGCCCCCGAGGAGTTTACATTCTCGTACCATAAATGGAATTTTAACGCTTTCGATCTATTAAATAAAACTAGAGCAAATACATTATTTTAAAACAAAAATATTTAAAACAGATTATGATGGTTCAAAAAGTAAAACAGAAAAGATGTCACTATAGAACTCTTTGTACTAGAGACAATAATGCATGCCCATATGTAGTATAACATGAATTTGCCGATGAGTTTCATGGTTTATCTAGTCACTAGTTTTAAAACACATTCACTGAAATGAGCAGATTACATCACTGTATCAAGGCTATCACCACAACTCTTAAAGTTATTGTAGAGTCTTACACTTTGCTTTGTATATGGCAATATGTACAACATGTATATGGGAAGGTACAAAATGAGTAAGACACAACTAAGTATATGTCTACAGACCAGGACTAGAAAGGGACACTGGAAGTAAAAACAAGGTACTTGAATAAATAGGAGATACTCTGATTTTTAAAAATCTTTATTTCATCTTTAAATTACTGAAAGCCAGTATTCTTTTTCTGGTTAGACACTCAACTTTCACATAATGAAAGTAAAGAAAAAAAATGAAATCCAATATATAAAACAATGCATATAAAAGCACTAGATCTTAAAATATTAGAAACAAACCAAAAAGTTTTAAGATAATTTTTAGGTCCAAGATCCTTTTCCCATGCTGAACTAAATGATCTGAGGTTGACGGCTGCCTAGCTTTTTCTTAAGGATTCCCAGAAAGGAATTATGCTATAATTTTAGCGGGTGGGGGAATTTAATTGAAAAGAAAGTTAGAAATTAGAAATCAATAACTGAACATGAACTGATACAAGAGTATTCATTTTAGTCCCACAGCCTCAACAGTATTCTATTACAGAAACATTACCTCTTGGATATTAATTAATTCAGGAAATCTTTAAGACTCTCACTTTCAGAAATAAAGTTCTAATAGTAACAGATCATTAAAAAGGATTCAACTCACCTCACAGAACGATTTTTTTAAAACATAAACACTAACATAGAAGTTCTCAATAAAAACAAATTACAAAAGTTATTCAGTATACATAACCTCCTATACATAAGACTATGCATGTAACAACTCACAGATGAGGAAGGAGTGGAATGTGAATGTGAATTCTGAGGAGAACGGATCGCAGGAGGTATGCCTCTTACTGGACTTGAGCCATTACCACCTTGGTACTGAGGAAAAAAGGAAACATCCCTATTTATTAAAACAGTTTTAAATAAGAATTCATTTAAATATATCTTATTTTAAATTAAAGCCAGCAGTTATTTAAATGGCTCTTCCATTTAGAATTCCCTTAGGTGGGCTACTTTACATCTCTGGTCCTCAGTTTCCCCATATGTAAAACAGGAATATTAACACCTACTCTGCCTATCTCCTGAGTTATTATAAGCAAATATGTGAGAAAATACTTTGAAAGTTATGATATAACATACCGATGTAAAAGTAAATTTTAATGTTCCTAGGAAGACAGGACACCACATAGTACTGAAGCTCTGCTCTAATCAGTAGATAATCAAAAGTTGACCTTGTGCTTCAAAGAAAGTCTTTCAGCCCACAGCAGAATTATATTAAGAACTGGAGATATTCCTCAATGAACTTACTTCAAAATAGTCGCTAATTTTGTGGCCACGTCCCCCAATACTTTTTCCTAAAATATAAAAGTAAAAAATTTTACAGATTTAAAGTCAGTCATGACTATCTATCATATCAGAAAGATAACGTGCCAAAATTAACTTCCCTAATACACACAAGAATCATTTATTTAATAAAAAGAATATGATATTTTAGTTGGGTAGTGATGGGCATTAAAAGAACATTAAAATTCCTCAGAGGGTCAGAAGCCAATTTCAGACATCCAAAAATCAAATGACATTTTAATAGAAACACGTCAATTTTTAAAAGTCCCAATTACTGGAGAACAAATAAGTAGTGACACTAAAGGATCTCCAGTTTTAAAACTACATTATTCATATTGCTAAATGGCTAATAATTTCAAAAAAGCAAATCAATGAATAAAAAAGAAAAGACAAGTGGCAGCTGCATAATTGACAACCAATTCATACCTGTAAATAATAATGAAAAGGTTTTGGTTAACACAAACCACAAGAAACTGACAACAATATACTTTAATCTGACTGCTATTTTGTAAAATATTTTGATTTTCTAAAAAGTATTTCCAAATTAATAGGATGTTTTTTAATAAACTAGATTTTAAATATTGTTCTTAAAAGACCATATTGATAAAGTGATCCAAATCATTACAGATGACAGTTCTTTAACTAAAAGTTCTGCTCTAAAATGGACTCTTCATTACTTCTACAAATAGTGAATTAAGAAACTGCTAAGACATATGTGTTTAGAGATACTTTTTTGGATGGGAGGCATCCATCCTTCACTGGAACTATATAGAATACATGATTTATTCAAGTTACAAAAGAAAAATCAACCATACCATGGAGTCAAAAGCTTTGGATAATATAAACATAAACTTATCAATTCAATACTGACATATTCATTCATTCATTTATTTTATTCCACAAATGTTTCTTGAGTAGTTACTTACTATGTGCCAGGCATTACTGAGATGAACAAACAATACACTTAAAAGTTCAACAACCTTAAATCCCTTCTTTTTAAACAAGGTAGGAGGATTTTTTTAAAAACTAAGTAAGTACTCAGAATTATAAACACTATCTAGAAATTCTGAACAAGCATTTTGTACAGATTTATTTAGAGGTCAGAGACAACTGTAAAGGTTTTATACCAAAGGAATTTCTCTTCTGTCTACGACAACTTTCTTGCAGATTCTGAAGAGGTGCTATCTTTCAATGAAGCAGAGATGTTTTTGGTTGCCTACCTAGAAGCTATCTCCCCACTTCTTTTTCTCTAATTGAACCCAAATTTTCTTCTGTTAACATTCCCTCCCCTACACAGCATGAATAACTTACCGGAAGCTGACTCCTATCCGGCCTTCATTTCTAGTTCCCCTTCCCTCCTTCTGATCAGAAATCCAATTTTGTTCAGTTATTATCCCTTCTCCACAAAGCCTGTATTTCCTTTTTTTTTTAAGATTGGCACCTGAGCTAACAACTGTTGCCACTCTTTTTTTATTTTTCCTGCTTTTTCTCCCCAAGCCTCCCAGTACACAGTTGTTTATTTTAGTTGTGGGTCCTTCTAGTTGTGGCATGTGGGACACCTCCTCAGTGTGGCCTGATGAGCAGTGCCATGTCCGCGCCCAGGATCCGAACCGGCAAAACCCTGGACCACCAAAGCGGAGTGTGAGAACTTAACCACTCGGCCACGGACCGGCCCCCGCAAAGCCTCTACTTCTAAGGGGAACTTTACCCCATTTTCTGTTTCAGAGATGGGCCTGATTTTTACAAGGGCAATAAATACCTCTTTTGGACATAACTGGTTTTGAAATGGACACACGACCCAATAAGAAGACAGAAGAGGTTTGTTCTGGACTTGAAGAAGCTTACTTCAAAGAAAGAGAGGGGGAAAAAAAAAACCACAGACAGCCAGCCTCTCTCTAAAGCAAATACAAATGAGGAAGCTGAAGCAAATAGATCCAATTAAAACTGGCAACCATCCTAAAACCATAAGAAAATCAGTCAATTCTGTGGATGGTAAATGACAAAGAAAAAAACATTGTTTCTTAAACACATAGGTTGGACCAAGCAACCCAGAAGTCTCATCCTATTCTGGGACCTGCTTTTAAATGAGTCTTTAAATCCAAAGTGAAAACTATCATAACTAATACATCTTTACAGTAAATAAAACTCCTCCTAATCACAACTTAGGGGAACTACACTAAGACAGAAAAAGAGCTCAGGGCAGATTGAGATACACCTAGAGAAAGGGGCTAGAGTTACTTAACGCCTTCCTTCCACAAAGCTGCTGCAAATATAGTCCTTGATGACAGTGCCACAAGTAAACACTAGTAAGCCATGGGTTCACGGCACTAGATCTTAAGCTAATGAGTGGCTCCAAAACATGTAATAACATACGTATAAAATCATCATTATACATAATTTAAGAGCCCAGTTTATTGTATTTAATGTTGAATGGCCAGATTAAATGACAATACTATTTAGTTGTCTATTATAAGAATTTTTGTAGTCTAATGAAATTAATTTTCTTAGCTCATATTATAAAAGGTAGGTACGCAAGAAGGATGAAAAACAGAAAGAAAACGATGGTGCATTAATAAAAGTCTCTCAATCATTTTTACAAAGTCTTTTTTTTTAATGAAAAGAAATAAGTTTGGGATTTGTTTTAAAGCGAGATCTAAAGTTCTTCAAAAACAAGAAGCCATTTCAATATCATTAATTTATATACAAAGAAAAATGAAAAGGTAGTGCTTGCCAAGTTTGGACATGACACTTGTCTTGCTAATTCTCAAATAAAAAAACCAAGAGAAATGTCAAAAAGCCTAACAACAGTAACCATACGCTAACTTAACCTGTGGTACAAAAAGATTCCAATTTAATATTATTATTATTTCTTATGCAAAGTACATTCCTAAACTATCATTAATGCAGAAATTACATAATAGCTATAGAAATCACAAAAACACAAAATTACTTATTTTACAATTAAACTATTAACTGATTAAAAATCAAAATAATTAATTGTAAACGCCTATTTGGCTCAGAAGGAAGATTTTGCTTCACTTACCCTGACTACTTTCATTCTGGTTTTCTGCTTTTCTCTTTCTTCCTCTAGATGATTCCGATTGTTTCTTCTCTGGTGTCTACAGAAAGCAAGTTAACAGAATTTTAAGTTACAGTTTTAACATACAAAATTATTACAGTCAACATAAAAATCATTTTTATTTTCAAAGTAAAAAACCGGTTTGTTCAATAGTGCTCATGTTATACAAATGTGTAGTTAGTTACATACAAATTATTTAAAAGATAAAAAACACTATTGTGTAAATTTTTTAAATTTGAAGTGTAGAAGACCTTGTAAACATTACTTGAAATTCACATTTAGAGAATTTGACTTGAGGTGGATGAAAAATCTGAGGGTAACGAGCCTTTAATAGACGTCCTTCAAATTCTTAACTGGATATGGCAAACAAAACAAAACACCTTATGTTTTTCCTATTGGTTTTCTACTATTCATACATATTTAGTCTATAAAAGTAAACTTGGATGAGAAAAACGGAGAACATAAACACTGATATATATAATTGCTATTAAAAAGGACCATTCACCTAAAGGCCTAACAATTATAATACAATGACAATTACAGCAAATTCATAGATTATGCCCACCTAGATCAGGGGTGGTGGCCAAATCTGACTGGCCACTTGTCTTTCTAGGGCCCATAATCTGAGCACAACTTTTGCATTTTTAAATGATTGAAAATTTCAAAATCAAAACAAGAATATTTTGTGATATGAAAATTATAAGAAATTCAAATTTCAGTGCCCATAAATAAAGTTTATTGGAACACAGCCACACTCATTCATTTATGTATTGTCTGTGGTTGCTTTCCTGCTACAACAGGAGAGTTGAGTAGTTCCAACAGAGACCATATGGCCCACAAAGCCTAAAATATCTGGCCTTTTACAGGAAAAGTTTGCAGACCCCTGCCCTACATGATGGCTTGTTCTCAAAATACAAGTTTGTTCTTTTAAACTGACAAGCAAGTACTTTCACTAGGCTAAATTAACAAGTAATTTTTGTGGAGTCTGACAGACTGTTGTGCTTAGTGAAAAACTGAAACCAGGAGCAAAAAAGCACAAGGCAATGGCACAGGGCCCTCAAATTGCAGAAGCTTGGCAAGGACGTGTGGTGCTAGAACAAAGAATATTTGAATGAATGAAACATCAATGCAACTTAAAATAAATCTCTAGAGGCAATGTAGTCCCCAAACAAGGAAGGGACTTAATCCATATTTTGATGTCTCAGAGTAGTTCTATGATTAAATAGTATGAATGACAACATATAACCTAACTCACATTGAGCATCTATGGTTCCTCTAAGTGTTATCTTTGGGATTTTAAGTTCTCTTCCTCCATTACCGCCAACAATATAACAGACTTAGAGAGGATGAAGTGAATGTTACTAGTGTCTAAATTCTTTAAAAACAGAAGTTACATCTTCCCCCCAGCTCACCCTCCCACCCCCACAACCAGCATATGGTTTATTTATTATTACTTGATATATACATGAATATCAAATAACTTATTCAAGGTAACTATAATTTAAATCAAATTCAATTCTGTTTATTTCTAAGGCCTAAATGTTCTTTTTTCCCCCTCTCTGTGACATCCTATATGCCCTACATCAAGGCTACTGAAAGAAATCAACTATATAAAAATATTTCGGGTCCGGCCTAGTGGCGTAGCAGTTAAGTTCACACGCTCCGCTTCAGCAGCCCAGGGTTCACCAGTTCAGATCCCAGGCACAGACCTACACGCTGCTTATCAAGCCATGCTGTGGCAGGCATCCCACATATAAAATAGAGGAAGATGGGCACAGATGTTAGCTCAGGGCTAATCTTCCTCAAAAAAAAAAAAAAAATTCAAAATTTTATTAAATTCGTAAATAAAATTCAGTATGTCCAATAAATCTCCTGTATGTTTTCACATCACAAACCAGAGAGCTTAAAAAAATACACCCTAACTGGCAATCTACTCAGGAGGTAGACTACTGATATACCAGCAATTTAGGGTAAAAAGTTCATTAGGTTAGTTTCATTGTCAAAATTATCAAACTCAAACTTAATCAATAACCATCTTTTATTTTCCTTGGAATAAAAATATCCCCAAATTAAAAATTCTAAGTTAACATTTTTAGAAAGAACCCTAAAATCTATCGTACAACAAGAGGATTCCCAAAAACAAAAAAATATAAAGTTAAGGAAATATGGTTTTTCAGAACAGTTTAACATTAGACTAATTTTTAAGCATGACAGGATCCCATTTGAATTCTATCTTAAATCTTGACTAATTACTTTTGAATAAACAAAAAAAAAAATCACAAAATAACACAATTCTGAACGTTATATTGGAAACATTTTGTATCTAGGAAACTAAAGAAAATATAACGTTATAAATGGTTCCGTATCATTTTCTAAAATATATTCCAAGGAACACTGGATCAGTGAAGACTGAGAGGCCACATTCTAAATATTCTAAATAAATCTGAGAACCAAAATGCTAACATTATAAGAACTAACTGCTAACATTCACTGGCTATCTCCAAGATGGAATGGAAAGATATAGTACATGTAGAGATTCTCAAACTTATTTGGGACAATATTCATTAAATACTTCATTGGTATATACTTCAAGATGTTTAAGGTCTTTTTTTTTTTAGACATATAGACTACTTAGCAAAAACTTTTTTCTCTGAGGCAAAATTTCCCTAAATCTAAATTTTTCTGGAATGGGGAATTGGGACAGCCCTTTGGGGGAAAATGTGATTTTGTTTAAAACAACAACAACAAAATTCAAATGCATAAGGATTACAGTAAAGGAAAAAAAGTCAACCGCTTTACCTCATTTAAACCAGAGAAGAATCTGAGGAAGGAGGAAAAACAAACGATGACAGAACCAAAATCAATTTTGAGATTATAATGTATGACTAATGTGGAGTAAGAAGTGGGAAATAGGTAATAAAAAACTGAAAAGTTGAATAAAGTAAAAGATGAGAAAGGGAAACCTAGATATACCTAAATTAGCCTATAAAGTAAATGTCTCCATTACAAACACACCATTTTGTCCCTTCCCATGAACTTTACTCTTTTCCACCCATGTCCTAGTATGACTCCCTGGTGTTGACCTTTGACCTCACTCTCACCTCACTGATTGTTTTAGAGTTTGTTCTGGCAGCCCGAAAAGATCATAATGTCCTAAAAAGCAAGACCATTGGTCTCTGAAGAAACAGAGCAAGAACTTTTCTCAATCAATTTTCAAGATTCAATTTTCTCATCAATTTTAAATGTGACAATACAGGCACAGGAGGATTGTGGGGATTAAACGAGACACATATCAGAAACATACTTAGTACAGAACCTAGAGCAGTGCGTGTACTCTATAAACATGAGCAAGCATCCAATGAATTCTCTTTTCTGAATAGCTATCCTTCTATTACTCCAAATATCTATGCGGTTTTGTGTTTCGAAACTTGAATCATGTATCACCTGTTAAATAATTTACAGCTTCTGCCCTAAAGGTTCACAAATAACTTGTAAGACTTGCAAAATAAGCAATGTTTCCTCTTTAAGGTCCCATTCAACTCTGTTCTTGACTACAAGCCATAAAAACAGAAGTCAAGGCCCTAAGTATTACATTACTAACCCTCAGGCAAGTGAGCACTGGATAGTTTTTTGGTTTTGAATTTAAATAATCTGTGCAACACCAATATTAAACAAAACAAAAAGTCTCCACGAAGCCCACTGCTGCCAATTCTCCTGAGTCACTCATTTGTAAGTAGACTTGTATGGAGATTTAGAACCTTAAGGATTTAGGATGTGCAGAAATTCACCAAATGCTTAATCTGTAAGATGGCTCATCACTGAGGAACAGTTCAGAATACTATCTGGGATTTTCAAACTGTACTCCAGAGACACCTTAGGGGAGAGGAGGCCGTGGCTCAACAGTTCTTAAAGGGGGGCTCGCCCCGTGGCCGAGTGGTTAAGTTCGCGCGCTCCGCTGCAGGCGGCCCAGTGTTTCGTTGGTTCGAATCCAGGGCACGGACATGGCACTGCTCATCAAGCCACGCTGAGGCAGCTTCCCACATGCCACAACTAGAAGGACCCACAACGAAGAATACACAACTATGTACTGGGGGGCTTTGGGGAGAAAAAGGGAAAAAAAATAAAATCTTTAAAGAAAAAAAAAGTTAATAAAGGGGAGGGAGAAGGGAAGAAGCAGCACGTGGTTGAGCTGAGGCTCTAGCCTACCAGACACACATCCTATGCCACCTCAACCACATCCTGTAAACACAGCACCTCTTCTTCTAATACTGAGATTCTATATTCAACTTCCATTGAAGAAAGAGTTCAATGGCTTAAAAAAGATTTGGAAAAAGAATTAGTGATCTTAACCAATGATTTCCTAGAAAATCCAAGTGACATCAACCAGGCCACCTTTGTATTCGCATAAATTGTAAAATTTGCATATATTGAGGGGTTTTGGGGCGGGGGAGGTTTGTAAGATTGGCCCTGAGAAACATCTGTTGCCAATCTTCCTCTTTTTGCTTGAGGAAGATTGTTGCTGACCTAACATCTGTGCCAATCTTCCTCTACTTTATGTGGGATGCTGCCACAGCGTGGCCTGAAACAGTGCTGGGCCCGCACCAGGATCTAAACCTTTGAACCCCAGGCCGCCGAAGCAGAGAGCATGAACTTAACCACTACACCACCAGGCCAGCCCCCATATATTAAGCATTTTATATAGAACATTTTTAAGCTTATTATTGCTCTTGCTAATGCTGTCATTTCTTTCTTCTCATCTCTATTTTTTTCTCAACTATTGCACTATAATTGACCACAATAAGGAAGAATTAACATGGAAGGCAAAATAACATGATTTAGCTTTAAAGTAAAGATGGAAAGACTACAGCAATTATAAAAAGTCAAAGAATTCTGACATACAATGGAACAGTGGTTAGGAGAAAATGATGAAAGGAGAGAATGCCACTCTTTAAATCAATTTAACTTTATAAATGCCAATTTGTAATCATACCAAAACCTGAGCAATTACTCTGACATTTAAATGTTCCAAGGTATTAGTGTGAATTTAACACAGTTTTTTCTAGCAGTTAAAAGTATGTTCAAAAAACAAAGACAAATCTAATGGACTCAAGAGATGACACCAACATAATTAAAACAATGCTCCAATTTCATTTGGAAATTAAGTCAGTGATTATTAAAGCTTTCATATCTAATCATATGGCTTCTCAGTTTATCTTAAAATAAAAGTAAATGTATTGTTCTTCAATGCAAATAAGACCAAATAGAAGAAAACAAGAATCTTAACACAATCACAGAATGGGGGTGATAAATCAATATGGATTGTTCCATGAAAACAGATACCACCCCCACACCTCTATCAATCTCTAGAGAGATATTTAAAATTATCAGCATAAATGCATTATAGAAACTGTAACATTATGTGAAAAGATATTACAGCTAATATACACAGATATACTTAATTTCTTTCTATTAAATGAGAAAATACTTTGAAATAAAGAAAAATTACTCTAATATTAAATAATATCCCTAACAAAATATTCAATCTTCAAACTTGTCAGAATGAACTCTTTCTGATCGATTCATATGGCTAAAGATTGGTTTCAAAAATCCAACTCATTGGTTATTCTAATGATTCATATAGTTACTCAGGTATCAAATTCAAGGTCACTACACTCTGAACAAATGGCATGGCAAATCTTTTTGCCTGCAGCTGATGATAACCATGTTCAATTTTTATCCACATTTCTAGGGAAAATTTGTGGAACTAGATGTGATACAGGAAAACGTTGAAGAAATCTTTGTTACTTTAATGGCATACATCAAAACAGTACTGAACCAGAAAGGAAAATCTGGAGACTTATAAAAATAGTCAATGTAAAATAGATGTTCTATTCAAGAATATCAAATGTACAAGATACTGTTTCTTCCAACCTTTTGCTATCAAAATTAGGTTAGAATAATGCACTATAAGAAAACTGAAATTCTGCTGTGAAAATTTCCTTGCTGCTTTGTATCCAATTTGTATTTAGATAAAACCTACCAGGAAATATGTACATCCTAATTTAAAGATAATTTTGAGCTAGCATGACCTGAAATTCACATAGTCTTTCTCTGCCCAAGAGTCAAAACTTTAATATCCAGAACTATTATCTGGAAATATTTGCTGGAATCTTTGACACCTAAAAGAATTCTCTGTTATATTGCCGATTTCAATACTTAGTATAAAAAGTTTATGTATGCAACATTTTGAGATCCTATCACCAAACAAGAGCACGTTTTCTTGCTGTTTGGAGTAAATCCAATCAATATATCAGCAATTTGGGGTATAGCCTATTTTCTGTCTTTATTATATAATAATACATAATATCAAAGATGGTAGAAAGCCAATAAGAAGAAATTGGGTAACCACCCAACCAAAATGTGTGCTATCTTACAGGTAACAAAGTGTGCACGCTCACAACACTTTTAAAAGCCTGAAGGAATTCTACTCCCTTCACAAATATACAACATCCACCAACATATCAGTACCTAAAAGAAATATAATACTAAAACAATCTTACGCTTAATTTTTAAAAACTACCTTACTTGCCATCCTCATAGTCTGACTTCTTAAGCTTCTAACACCTGGACCTATTTTAATTTGCATTCATATAAGTTTAAAAGGAGCATACTAAGTCCTCAATGTCAATGAAACAGAATTTTGTTTGCCATTTTCTTATAATTTACGTAGCATAACTATTTCTCAGCATTTCCCCTTCTTCGGCTTTCCCTTTAAGGCTTTACTTGTCAAATAGTATAAACTGTAAAATTAGAATAAAGTTGGACTTTCTTCCTCTAATCATATGATCTTGGAAGTAGTTTTCAAATCATACAATCAGCATGAAACAGCCATACAGAGCAACTGCTGTGGGGAGGAGGCAAATTTTCAAGATAACTTACTCTGGAAATGTCATCATTCTGAGTGTACTTATAATAGTAAAATTTAGAACAATGATTTCATAACTTTTCTTCCATTGTGACAGTCATGATAGGGTAACATACCCCTGTACAATATCCCTGTAGACATTTCCTTGACATGAATCTCTAGGTCTTTATACAATTATTTCTTTGGGATAGACATTTTTAAGTGTAAATGCTGTGTCACAGGATATGCACGTTCAAAATTTTAAAGATATTGCCAAAGTGCACTTTCAAAGGCAATAGCACGCTATACTTATGCTAACACTGTATGAGAAGGCCCACCAAAATTTTAAGATTTGTCTACATGAGACTCGGGGGGAAAAAGTGGTATTTCATTGTTACTGTTTTCTCAATAGCGATACTACATGTATAAACAGAAAAAGGTGACTTGTTTTATTTTTTAAAAGAAATTCTTCTATAGTTTATCTATTAGCACTGATTCTCAATGTTGATTATACATCATAATCACTTACAAAGCTTTTATTTAAAGCTCATGTTGGAGTCCCCATTCCAAATTTAACCATCTCTAGAGAGAGACCAAAAGAATCCTTATTTTTAAAAAGCTCCAAAAGTGATGAGGATGTATCATCAGAATTAGCAGCAATCTATATATATAACATAAAGTAATGAATTTCCTGAATATTCCCCTTTTAGAGAAGCTCTAAAATTAACAAGTTATTCTTCATATAATCTTCTAATAAGAATTAAAAATCAAAATTGTGACATATAGCAGAAAACTCATTAGGATATAAGAAGTCCAAAGGGTTGTCATGGTTACTCGGTTATTCTACAAAATGAGACTCAATCTTAAAGAAAATTAGTAAAATAATCACTATGTCAGCTGACAGAAAAATACAACCAATATTTCTCTTTTTTAAAAATTCTTTTTTATTTTATTGGCAGCTGAGCTAACATCTGTTGCCCATCTTTTTTTGTCCTTATTCTTCTTCCTAAAGCCCCCCCAGTACATAGTTGTATATCCTAGTTGCAGGTCCTTCTGGTTGTGCTATGTGGGACGCCGCTTCAGCATGGCTTGATGAGCAGTGCTAGGTCCGCGCCCAGGATGTGAACCAGTGAAACCCTGGGCCGCTGAAGCAGAGCATGTGAACTTAACCACTGGCCATGGGGCTGGCCCCAAAATATATCTAATATTTCTAAAACTCTACTATAAGATACTGAAACCACATTTCTCAGTAGTGTCAACTTTAGCTGAAAGCCCTTAAAATCCAGTTTAAAAGCAATACTATTTATCAGCTAAAACATGTGTGAAGTGCGATTAGTCCAGGTTATCTTAGATAGGTAAATTTGATGATTACTATAAATCATCTTAAATCTAAATATTTCCAAAAAAGAATACCAGTTTTTTCAAAGGAGCAACTAGGGTCATTTATCTAAGAAGTTCTACACTCTCTTGGTTATAGAGAGAGCGCACAGCACAGTAGTTGAGAGCATCACTTTGAAATAAGGGAGACAGTTGCAAGTAGAATTTTGACTCTAACTTCTATCTGTGGGCAAATTAGCTAATCTCTCTGGGTTTGTGTTTCCATACTTAGAGATGAGAAACTTGCAGAGTTGCAATCTAGCTCCACAGGCAACATGCTAACACTTTATTTTCTCTCCTTCATTAATGGTGTGGTTCTCAACCAGAGGAGATTTGCCACCAACCCCAAAGGATATTTGGCAGTATATGGACACGTTTTTGGTTTCCACAACTGGGGAGCAGTATGGGAGGGGTGTGTGGACTACAGATCTCTGTATTAGGCAGAGATGCTGCTAAACATCCAACATCGCAGAGGACAACCCCCACCCCCCACCTCAAGAACTATCTGGCCCAAAATGTCAATAATATTAAGGTTGAGAAAACTTGTTTTGATGAATACATAAGAATCATTTGTAGTTGACACGAAAAACTACCTGTAAAGTATGCTACAACTGAAGTGATGTTAAATTTATTCATTCAACAGTTATGTACTGAGCACCTATATGGTCAAGCACTATATCAGGTTCCACTTTAAAGTATGTCTTCATTCTTAAAATGACCTGGCATTTTTCTCTTCTAATCTTATTTTCAATCAGCTTAGAATTTTCTTCCTCTAGAAACAATCAACCACCCACACTAAATGCACTTTTTTTTTAAATGCACTTTTATAAGGGGAAACATTTAACAGCTGTTTGTTTACTGGCTAAATAAATGGCTTACAGAATCATTATTTCAAGATTTCATGATTTACAAGGAGTGAAAAGATTATCTAAACAGAGTGTATCAGAATTTCCAAGCAGGCAGCCTGGGTACTTTTACTTTGAAAAAGCTTTCCAGATGATTCTGACACACACAGTCCTCCAACTTTACGGAAACAGAGGCACAGTGCCAGTATCAGACCCACATTTGATTTCCAGTTCACTATTCCCTCCATGAGACTAAGGATGTATATATTCAACCAGGATAGACCCACTTCCTTTGCCGTGAACTCTGTCATATAACATATTTTAGGGTCAGACACTCAACTTCTAGCTGAATACAGTTCTTGTAATACTATGTCCTTTAAGGGATAATGGTAGAATTAAATACAGCTTTCTCTTTTTAAATAAAAGGAAATTTGCAAAATAATTCCTGGTATTTCACAGGAACTTTTAAATCCTGTAAGTTTGATTATTAGTCTTAATCAGGGAGAGACAAAAAACAAACTTATTCCCCTACTGAGAAAATGTCTTTATTGGTGTTACTAAATACACTATTTTGTATGCACACACAGAATCCTCTCCTTCAACATAACACTATTATTAATTGTTAACATTGTTACTGTACATTTTGTATACTGTATACAGCAACACTGTCTTAGTAAAACACAAATACAATACAACATCTTAGTAAAACAACTGACGTAATAATACTTAGTAAAATTTTTGGTATGGCCCACCTAACATAGTAAGAAATAAGTGAGAAAATACCACCAGCAGGAAGCTAAGTAAAGGAGAAGACAGGAACCTATCAAGCAGAAATATATAGAGACAAGTAAAAATTTAATGAATTTTTAAAAAATCTAAAACCGAAAAGTTACAGCCAGTATTACCTCTATTTTCAAACAGAATCATAACTTCCAATCAATCTAGGGTATCCAAGTGTTCACTGAAGAAACATTAAAGCTAAACACTATTAAGAGGACAAAAAAGAATATGAAAAGGTAGAGACAGGTATCTACACAAAAAACAAGGTAAAAACAGAACATGTTCTTACCACTCTCCTAATACAGCCAATCTACTAATATCAGAAGACAACCCATTTAATCAATTTATATATGTTTATGGGTAATTTTGAAATACCTTCTTCAAAAAAAGGAGACTTTACATTTAAAAAAAAAAACCTGTTAAAGAACTCTACAGACAATATCACTAACTCCAAAAACGGAAATGCCCTTTAAAAATTCTTTTAAAAAAAAGAACAAAACAAAGCATTAATGCTTCAACAAAGTATCTTCGATTCCATAACTTCAACTCAAGAGAAAAGAAAGTCTGATTCAATGGGGCCAGCCCAGTGGTGCAGCAGTTAAGTTCGCACATTCCACTTCTTGGCAGCCCGGGATTCACTGGTTCGGATCCAGGTACGGACATGGCATTACTTGGCAAAAGCCATGCTGTGGTAGGCATCCCACGTATAAAGTAGAGGAAGACGGGTGTTAGCTCAGGGCCAGTCTTCCTCAGCAAAAAGAGGAGGATTGGCAGCAGTTAGCTCAGGGCTAATCTTCCTCAAGAAAAAAAAAAAGTCTGATTCAAGCCAGCCCTGATGGCCTAGTGGTTAAAGTTCGGCATTCTCACCACTTCGGCGGCCTGGGTTTGTTTCCCAGTCGTGGAACCACACCACCTATCTATCAGTTGCCATGCTGTGGTGGTGGCTCGCACAGAAGAACTTACTACAAGGACATGCAAAACCATGCACTGAGGCTTTGGGGGTGGTGGGGGGAGAGAGGAAGATTTGCAACAGACGTTAGCGCACAGCAAATCTTTCACCAGGAGAAAAAAAATCTGATTCAAATTTCATGGCTACTTCTAGAAACTTAATTCAAATGAGAAAACTAATCAGATCTTCTTTCATAAAATGACCTTCTTTAATCAACATTTGATGTAAATTAAGACAATCAAGGCACCATATCTATACATTCTTCTTTCATTAAAATCACTACAATTCTGAAAGTGAATCTAAGTTTAAATGTCTATATGCAACAACTGTCCCAGGTTTCTTACATCTATAACTTAAAATCCTTAACCCTAAATAACTCAAAAATCTCCAAATGCACTTGGATCAAAAATAAACAGTAATTAATGCCAGTGGATAGAGGGTTAAAGAACTGATAATTACCCAGGAGGAAGGGGGAAAAAACTTTGGTTCTAGAAAGAGAGAGAATATATTTTAAATTGTCCAACTCTGATTCAGGTTATACAGATGATAAAGAATGAATATTAGAGATTAAATTTAGGGGCCAGCCCCGCGGCTGAGTAGGGTTAAGTTTTTGCACTCCACTTCAGCAGCCCAGGGTTTTGCCAGTTCGGATCCTGGGCAGGGACACGGCACCGCTCATCAGGCCATGCTGAGGCGGCGTCCCACATGCCACAACTAGAAGGGCCCACAACTAAAAATACGTAACGTACTGGGGGGGCTTCGGGGAGAATAAGGAAAAATAAAATCTGAAAAAAAAAAAAAGATTAAATTTAGACAAAAATAGAATAATTTGACATGTGTGTCTGCTTTACAAACATTATTATGTAGCATACTATATGTAAGCACACATGTATAACACAGACTTAAAGGTGCTTCTCCAACATTACTAAAGATGATGTGATTCAATATTTATATTCAGGCGCAAATATCCTAACTTGAGTAAGAAATAAAACAAAGCAGAGAAATATATTCTAGGACATCCAAAAGGAGAGGTAGAGAAGAGGAGAGGTTATGGTGTTAATATTCATTATAAATTCCAAATGAGCTACAAGATACTTAATTTATCTTAGCATCTTGGGGCAAGGTAGTGTGGGAACAGCAATCATACAGAATTTAGAAGAAGTAGACATGGTCTTTGTGTTTAAACAGTGAAGGGTCCTGCAAGGAGAATGGCAAATAGGTAGATCAAGGCAGGTTCGAAAACTTGGAAAACACTGATAACCAAGAAATATGGGCTCCTTCTTTTATCCTCATAAAATAATCTGGACTTTTAGCCAGCAGAAAAGGCACACAGACCACGTTTCTTACTCCTTCAGGTGCTCTAAAACAGTTAAAGAATGAGTGACACTCTCCCACCACCACCCGGCATATACTCCCTTTCTTGCCCCTCACATAAAATTTTTATCATTCTCCTCACACCTACAACCCACTCGTGATTCTTCCCTTTGGCTGATAACCTCTGTTTTCACTGTGAAGTAAAAGAAAGATTATTAGGTATGGAAGTTCACCCACCAAAGGAAAGGATGTTCCTAGACAGTCCTGTCCACAACTAACCCTGCCCACCCAGAGTCTGGATCTCACCATTCACACTGCCTCTAAGAAAAGCTGTTTAGTTTGGGCTCTCTCTCCCCTTCTCTCTTCAGCACTGTCCCTGTCCCATCACAGCTCTGCTATGACCCTTTCCCTAGCACATAATACATCAAGCCTGTTAAAAGTCTCTAGATACCGTCTCCTTTCTTTCACAGGCAAGAGTCTGCCAAGAGTAGTCAGTATTTGCTGTCACTATTTCCTCACTTTCCAAGTGCTCATTAATTGACTATAATCTGGCATCTTGCTCCCAACAGTCTACTAAAACTAAGCCTAAGTGACAAATTCTTAGTCACTTTTTATAGTCATTATCTTAATTGACTTCCATGACATTTAATTCTACTCATTATTCTCTTCCTTCACTTCCTCTCTTTCTTCCTTCTCTCCATCCACTTCCTTACCAGGCTACCGCTCTTTCTCCAGCACAGCCATCTAGTCTGCTAACATTTCCTAGCATTACACACTCTATCAGGATGAGTACATTTACAAAAGCAATTTTTAAAACTTTTGGGTCTCAGGACCCCTCTACAAACTCTTAAAAACTACTGAGGACCCCAAAGAGCTTTTATTTATGTGGGTTACAAGTACTGATATTTACCATTTTAGAATTTACAACTAAAAAGATTTTAAAACACTAGAATACACAAGTACACAATCCATAAATCGTCAGAGTGATGTTATCACATGTCATATAGCCTCTGGAAATTTTTACTGTAAATTCATGAGAAAACGAAAGTTAAAAAGCCAATTATGTCTTAGCATTATTGTAAAAAAGGCAAATAATATCTTACCATTGTTATAAAAATAGTTTTGACCTTGTGGACTCCCTGAGAGAGTCTCAGGGACCCTCAGGAATCTTCAGACCACCCAAGCCTTTAACATCTATGCCCAAAACTCCTAAGTCTTCAACTCTAGTCTGACCTCTTCCCTGAGCTCCAGATAGTTCCTACTGCCTAAATGGAGTACCATCTTCACTTGGTCATATCACAGGTATTCAAACTCAGTGTTGTCCAGAATTTTACTCATTACCTTCTATGCCAAATCTATTCATCTTCCTTCATTGTCGTCTATCTCAGTCAAAGGCCCTATCATTCACCCAAACCTAGATACCTTTAAATAATCCTAGGCTCCTCTCCTTCCTTCTTTACCCTCATCCAATCATCAAACCCTACTGATTCTACTTTTAAAATCTAGTGGAATCTGAGACCTTACTAGAAATGCAAAACCTCCCATGCCAGACCTATAGATAGAAGAACACTTGATAACTCACTCGCACATTAAAGTTTGAGAAGCAGGGCCTGGGTGGTGATAGTATCAATAACCAAAATTAGAGAATCTGAAGGAGAAGGCAGAACCTAAAAGGAAACTATAATTTGAATCTCACACACTTCAAGTTTTTCCTCCTAATATTAAACTTTGGAGGTTTGGAGTTTTGTAAAGGCAGCAGTATTCCTTAACTAAATGATCTTCCCAACCCAGGTGTCACCTCCCTCCAATCCTATCCTCTATATTGCCACCTAGAGAGGCTTCTTCATCGCAACTTTGTGTTTTGTTTCCCCTGCTTCAACAGCTCTCCATTACCTAGATAAAAGTCCAAATCCCTTACTATGAAATACAAGAACTTTCAAACCCTGACCCCTGCCTATCTTTCACCATTCTTGTATATCCTCCCTATATTAGAAGTTTGCAAACCAAGTGAATCACCTAGGCAGCTCGGTATCTTTTTGAAGCCCCTCAGGTGATCTCAAGTGTAGTGGGGGTTAAGAATCACTGCCCTATGTCTTCAGCAAAACTACTTGTCATGCTTCCCTGCAAAAGCAAAAGCACATCCTAGTCCCTCTGCCTGCCTTCTTCTCATACAGTCATGCACAGCATAATGACATTGCAGTCATCCATGGACCACACATATGATAGAGGTGCCATAACATTAATCCCACACAGCCTAGGTGTGTAGCAGGCTATACCATATAGATTTGTGTAAGTACTGCAGGGGAGGAAGAAATTTTCCTCTACCCTTCTAGGTTCTTCTGGCAGGTCTAAGAATTAAACTGATGTGAGACAAATTAACAGAAGAAAAACAAACAAAAGTTTAATAACGTGTATCCATGGGAGAAACCCAGGAAAACCAGGTAACTTGCCAAAATGGCCGAAGCCCTCACTTTAAATACCATCCTCAGCTAAAGACAAAAGAAGATGTGGGGGGTAGGGATAGTCAGGGACACCAAAGGAAAAGAAGGCAATTCACAGGTAGGTGAAAAGGAGCAAGTGTTTGGAAAACAAGTGTTTGGCCACACAGAAACAGAACACAGAGGGGAGCCCAACAGGCTTTTCTAGGTTCCTCCTTGTCTACCACCTAGTTCATATTATGTGATGGTGACAGTTCACTTCCTGAGACAGGTTTTTTTTTTTTTTCAGAATCCTTTCAGGCAGTTAAGGGGGAGGTAACAAGAAAAACTTCCTGAGTCTTTTGTTTCTTAAAAATAATCAACCTAAACTAATCCTCATGTTAAAGAAACACATTTTGGGGTAGCAAATTTTGTTCACCTTCAGTTACTCTATGATGTGCACACAACAATAAAATTGCCTAATGACACATTCTCAGAACATATCCCTGTCAAGTGACAGACGACTGTGCTTTTTGTCCTTGTCCACTGGGATGAATTCATAGAATTTCCTAATAACTCAACTATCATCTCTTCTTTGAAGGAAGATCTCTCTTCAACTCCCTCTCCTCTTCTCCCCTGCAGGCAGATGCCATTAGGGGTTTCTTACTTTTTGCTCTCAGAGTACCTTGTGCTTACATCTATGAATAGCATAGCCCACACTGTTTATGAAGCAGTCTGTCTGTCTTACTAGACACTGACCTCATGTGAACACAGAGACTGTATCCTATTCATCTTTATATTCTCTGTGCCTGGGCACAGAAGCCAGAATATAAATAATATGTAATAAATGCTTACTGAAAATACAGTGAATTTTTGGAGCAAGTTGGATAGATCTAGAGTGATGTAAAATACAGCAAAACAAGACCAATACCTTCCTACGTACTAGGCGATTTTATTAACAAAAGGAAAAACCTTTTTGTTCTACAATTGTACATTCAGAAATGAAAGAGAAATTCATATATGAAATAATTCATATATAAACTGAAAACAAAAAGTTCAGGTGAAGTAGATTCAACCAACCTAACAGTGAATATCAGCTGCTTTTCAGTTTTAACAGTAAAAGGATAGAAGAAAACAGGAGATTTCTGAGTGTCTGAAAAGAGTACTGGGTAGGAGGATAGAAACTAGGGAAAGGGGACACTGGTAAGCTAAAATCTTCATACATACCAAAAGGGAGTCAACAGACAATGACCAACTGATGAACCAAAATAGCAAGATATGCATGTTATTTATATTAAAATGTGGAAATAAATACCAGGAAGAAAAGCTAAAAGAATAGAGTGGGATGAGGTATGAGTGGCTGGTAGAGAAATGCTATTTCTTTTTTTAATAAACCTCTTAGTACTATTTGTTCACAATTAGAATAACTAATATTTAAAAAACATAATGGATCAGGGGATGGATTACCAAAAGAATAAAAAGACATCAGAAGACAATGGAACACTACATAAACTTTGCTACTAGGTGTACTGGAAAAAAAGTACTACTATCCTGCAATTGTTTACTCTCAACAACTTTACTTAATGACCTATGAATATCTGTATTTTGAAGCGTATGAAATTCGCCACAAAGGAATTCATTAATTAAGGTATCTAGTATAGAAACAAAACCTGTGAATCATTTTTCTGATAAGTAGCTTCTTACATGGAAAGAGAAAGCAACAACAAAAAAGAATTGTTTCTTCAAATCTAAAGGAAAATGGATAACCTGTAGTCATTTCCAAAATATCAAGAGACCTGACGTAACCATTACTTTGCAAAAATTCCACATATAGAACACAGAACAGCAAAGGCCAAAGTACTCTTTTTCTAATGCTGCCCCAAATGTCAAAATTTCTATACAAATAAAGCTAAGTGTATCCAATAGTTAACCAAATCGTATTTCACTACAAATGTCACTATGGTCTTTAAAGAAAAAAGCCCAACATTTTAAACTAAAAACATAGCCAAAAGTGATCCTTGGAATTCTTTAAAGGGAAGTGGTATTTTTTTATAGACCAAGTCTTTGAAAAGAATTCAAATACTGAATCTATAACTTATACTGGGGATATGGCTACCTATAAAGAACATAGAAATACAAAACTGTTATAGGTGATCTAACATTTACTATGTTTTGCTATTAAAAAAACTTATCAACGAGGCCAGCCCCATGGCCGAGTGGTTAAGTTCACACATTCCACTTTGGCGGCCCGGCATTCACCAGTTCGGATGCTGGGTGTGGACCTACACAGCACTCATCAAGCCATGCTGTGGCAGCATCCCACATAGAAGAACTAGAATGATCTACAACTAGGATACGCCACTATGTACGGGGCTTTGGGGTGGAAAAAAAAAAAAAGAGGAAGATTGGCAACAGATGTTAGCTCAGGGCCAATCTTAAAAAAAAGAAAAAAACTATCAAAAACACCAGATTTGGTGAACAGAAAAGGGAAATATCTAAAATTATTTAAAACATTCTTGATATAGTTTTTGAAAACTCTACTTTGACTAGATCTAAACCTACAATTTTTAAGAACTTAGTATAAGTGTGTTAATTTGCAAAAACTAAACTGCAATAATCTGGTGCTACAGGGCCTACTGCTTACCTCAAGGGAACCTACTGCAGATAAAGTCCCGTCACTTGCACAGTCCTTTCAGCTGCCTGCCAGTTGTCTCTGCGGAAGGGAAAGCCTGATGAGTGAGGAGCCCTATTCCACACTCCTTTGGAGTGTCAGGGTGCCTACATAGAACTACACAAAACTGTCTGTCTAGAGATTCCTAGATGCTTTCTAGGAATAACACAGGGCTTAACAAGATGCCACCTTTGACATTCCCTTTCCACTGAACACCAAAATCAAATGGCTAAGAGTTACTGAGTGCTAACGACCTATTGGTATTATCAAGGTGATATATCTACACTAACCCAAGCAGAAAAAAAGTTAAAATGGATCAAGTAGAAGTAAGTTAACAATGACAGGGAAAACACACACACACACACAATACAAATGTTGAAAAGCAGGTGACAGAACTCTGTTATCTGAGAAAAGGAAATATTACAGGCTGTATCCACAAAAGGTGAAGTTGTAGCATCAAGTGAACTGCTAAGCCCCAAAGAAGTTCCTGTGTACACATTTTAAAAAGATGTCATCAGTTATATCATGCTCAATGTGAACTATACTGTGGATCCAAATGTCTACTTATACAATCCCATGTACTTTCCTAGTGGAGTCAAGTAAGTGGGTGGGAGGGGAGGGTATTTTTCAGATATTTTTAAATATGAAAAGTAAAAAATAGCAGCATGAAATTCCACAAAAAATTTCAAAAGGAGAAAAAAGTGTTTATCTCAGAAAGTAAACAAACCCTTACTCAGGATCAGACTAAGAGGGAAGCATAGAACAAGAAATAATAGAAAACTGTGAAACAACGGATTTTGAAAACCACTTTCATCTCTTAGAATTACGAACGGCTGTAACTGTCTTCCATTAAGAACATCTATACCACTAACATACAAGTTCAGCTACAGAACCAAAGAAACTATATTTTCTTTCTAATGCCAAATACAGTCTTCAGTCTGAATGCCATGCTTCAGAAGGCAGAATAAAATGCTCCTACAAGAAACGCAAAAAGCATTAACCTTTAGCACAAGGATTGATGGGGAAAAAACCTACTTTAAAAAAAAAAAAAGGTGATTCCAGCTTTTAACGTTAATAGCACCATATTTTAAATGAAGTTACTTACCTCTGATTCTTTGTCACTTAAAGATCCCAAGCTTCCAAAACTGTGATTAGAGCTTTCATTATTTGTTGAGGCCTGTTAAAGATTAGTAAAAAGATAAAAATTAGGAGTAATTTTAAGTGAAACATATTACAAAGTAAATAATCTGTCTTCATAAATGAAAATAAAGTATGATTCCTTTAAGCAAGAAAGTCAAATGAAGTAAAAGTAAGAAACATCAACTTCTTAAAACTATAAATATCTTGGAAAGTTTTATCAAGTCAAGAAAGTTCTGCTGTGTTTCAGGAACTGACTTGTATTAGCTGATTTTTTAGAACACCAAATTCAGGAGCAAAGGAATTGGGCTTTTGTTAGAATAAAAAAATCTTTAAAATTACTACCCAATGTATAAAAACTAGTGCTTCCTTTAGCCAAAAGTATTATTTGTGCTACTTAATTTCCTTCACAATCTTATCAAATTCCATCATATCTCATCCATACCCTTTGCCTCTCTTCATATTAACAAACTGGACAACTCCTGGTTTTCTGTTTGTTTTGGCTTAGTCTTTTAAGAAAATCATTTACTATCCTGACCGCTTTAACTGCTTCACTCAAGAGTTTCTACATTTCTGCTACAGTATTTTTGAACTGTGACAGAAATGAGCTATCATTCTATAGGATGACATTTGCTATGTTTCCAATATGTTTCTATGATGCTTATTATTTTGTGGACTTTTTGGACCATTAGTACATTATATCAATGTCTTCCAGGAATGTTTAGACCAAAGGATGACAGACTATGGCATATAAGCCAAAGATGATGCATGAACAAACTTCATGTATCGGCAGGCCAGCTGATATCCCTGTTTCCCTTCAATTTCTAAGAGTAGCTGCTAATCCTACTATTAAAAGGTTGCAAATTGGCCTATAATTACCCTTAGAGTAATTTCCAAACTGATTACTCTGAGTCATTGCATACATGTCCAGTACTATTCTGGACTCTGTAATGGCTGTTTTCAACACAAAATAGCACTCCAACTGATTAAGATTCAAGCACTATCCGGAGGAAGTTATAATCTAATTAGGGTGAAATTATTAAACTGAAAACAAAGAACACCATAAACAACAGTTAAGAAGTGATAAATTAGGGGCCGGCCCCCCGGCCAAGTGGTTAAGTTTGAGCACTCCACTTCAGCAGCCCAGGGTTTCAATGGTTCAGATCCTGGGTGCGGACACGGCACGGCTCATCAAGTCATGCTGAGGTAGCATCCCCCATGCCACAACTAGAAGGACTCACAACTAAAAATATACAACTATGTACTAGGGGGCTTTGGGAAGTAAAAGGAAAAATAAAATCTTGAAAAAAAAAAAAGAGTGTAAATGAGAAAGATTTAGGAAGAATTCAGGCAGTGGCAACATTTCTGAGCAACCCTAAAATCTCACATAAAACTGGGTGACAAGGATCTCCACAAATTCCCCCAAAACAGCAGGTGGAGACAAATCACCAACAACCATAGGACCTGCATGGTAGGAGAGGAAGCAGAAGGAAACAGAATGTCTGACAGATCTGAGAACAGAGACTTCCAAAACAGCAACAGCAAACTGACCAGAAGGTCAATTTAAGTAGAAGCTGTAATTGGAAGGGTTTCTGCTTCTTCCAATAGTGACTAAGTGCAAGGGATCCAAGGTGAAGTCGGAAGAAGTTGGAGCAATCTAGCCGCTGTGAACTCTTGAAACCGATCCTTCACTAAGGGAGTCACAAATGAGGATAAACTACTGGGAATGAAATAAAAATTGATTACAATAGGTACAATGAATATAAAGAAAAGAGAATATCCAGATAGAAGTTGGGAAGGGAGTAAAGCCTAGAAATTTCAGAAAGCAAATGCCACACTTTTGAAGACTGCCCAAAAACAACAGCAGAGTGAGCTCTGTAAGAAAAGCCATCCTAAACCCAAAAAAGTAAGCAACAGAAGATGACATAGGTTAATCCCATGAAGTTATTATAAGAAGAAAATAAAAAGAAGATACAGAATAATATCCTGTTAATAAAAACATACCAGGAACACATATCCACAGAATAGATGATAATTGTAACCTACTATTTCAAAACGCGCCGTCTGTCAGTTGTCACACTGGCAACTGAGTTACTGTGATGCTGAAAGCTATGCCACCTGTATTTCAAACACCAACAGGGTGATCCATGGTGGACAGGTTTCAGTGGAGTTTCCAGACTAAGACAGACTAGGAAGAAGGATCTGGTCACTCACTCCCGAAAAAATTGGCCATAAAAATCCTACGAAAAGCACAAACCATTGTCTGATATAGCACCAAAAGGTGAGGATGGTGCAAAAAGACTGGGAAGGGTTCTGCTCTGCGGTACAGAGGGTACCTCTGAGTCAGAATTAACTTGACGGCACTAACAACAAATTTCAAAATGAGCTAAAAGACGTTACAAAAATACCAAGACATAAAAGAATAACATAAATCAGATTTCAGAAAACTCATAAATAATGAAACAGAACTCAGGCAAGCATAAGAAATTGAAAAAAAAAATAGTTTCAGAAATGAAGATTAAGCCTGAATGAACCCAAGAGAAAACACATACAACAGATAATGCTCTCAGAGAACTAGAAGATAAAAAGGAAGAACATATTGAAATCAAAAGAAATGAAGACAGAAAAAGGATTTGAGAGAAAGCAACTAATGAAGTAACAAAGATCCACCATTCAGATAATAGACATCTTTAAAGAGCACTATCAAATAGTAAAAACTGTAATTCAAGAAAACGTTCTTGAAAATTTTTTATTTTAAATTGAAACTGACTGAAAGAGCACAAAGTACACCTGAGAATACCAACCCAGAAGGCCAACATCAAATTTTTCGAAGGTAACACTTTATCCCAGAAGAAAATCGACTAACATATTTAAGATATTCATGGAAAGAAAATGTGAATAAAGTGTTTTATATTCAGCAAAACTGATTTTTAACAAATAAGGCACAGATAAACTGTTATTAAAGTGCTAGAAATCAGGAAATATTGCTCCCTTGAGACCTTCCAAAGAATTTACAGGCTTTAAACAACCAAAATGAATAGAGTTTCAACCTAAGAACTGACGGCAAGCAATAATATTATTTACTTGTTGATAAAGACTAAATGAGAAGTACAAAGAAGAAAGCATAAAATTTTATGGCTAAATGCACAAAGTTGTTAAAAATACAATGTTTTAAAAACTAGGGAATAGAAATTTATGGAAAACACAAGGAAAAAAAATTTTTGACTGTTTCCAGTAATCATTTTGGTCATTGTGATAGTACCAGTGTACAAGTATTGTTATTTTAAACTGCTCTGTGTGTGATATACAGAAAGAATAAATAATTGTGTGACATTCTAATTCTATCATTTGCTTTATGCCCTTAAGAACCACAATTCTTGGTATAGAAGAAGATACAGATGTAAATAAAAACCTAACTGTTCTGATTTGAATTGGAAATAATAATATAAATTCATGAGATATTTTTACCTTTTTAAAATGAACAGTAAAAAACTATAGATTCTGCTACAAGTAATAACAGAATACCACTTAGCAGACCAACATTCCCAGAGATAACTATAAATTCTGGAAAAAAATATAAAAAACCACCGCCTGAAGGCTCTTGAGCAACTGAAAGTAGGCAGAATCTGGACAGGAGACAACATTTGGAAGAAGGGAATAGAACTGGGTGGGTTTCCTGTTTTTACAGCTTTTGCCTCAGGGAAGGCCCCTAGTCTGAGCTGCACAGAGCAGTTGAAACTTGGATCAAAACATGCAGTATTACTGGCTTGAAAAACCAGGGTTTAAAAAAAAAAAAAAACCCCAGAGTTTGAAGCTACCACAGCAACTGAAAAGTGAGACGGCATATGCTGGAAAATAAAGAACCACAAAGAGAGAGTTTCAAATTCTGCATATTAACTCTACCCATGTCTCTGGCTGGTTACTGATCTATGCAAGAGTGGAACAGACTCTCAGCACTCCAGATAAGGCTAAAACAACCGAACAGAGACGTCGGCTGCCGTCCCCTTTGAGGAGACAGAGCTTAGATTTTAGTCCAGCCAAGTTAACTGCTTGCTAATACAAATAATAAGCAAAAAATCAACAGTCTCCAAAAGAATATGCCAAATCCCAGATTCACTAAAATGTGTCATTCACAGCATGCAGGATATAATACAAAATTTCTAAACATATGAAAGAATAAGAAAATGTGACCCATACTCAAGAGAAAAGACAGTCAATAGAGACCAACCACAAGGTAGCCCTGATATTGAAATTAGTAGAAAAAGACCTTAAAGCAGCTACTGTACATATGCTCAAGAGGACAAAGGAAAATACACTTGTAATAAATGAACAAACTGTAAATCTCAGCAGAGAAACAGAAAAACAAAAAAGAGCCAAATGGAAATCCCAAAACTGAAAAATTCACTCTCTAAAATAAAAAATCCACCAAATGGGCTTAACAGCAGCATGGAGAAAGTACTGAAGATATAGCAAAAGAAATTATTCAAACTAAAGAATAAAGAGAAAAAATATTGAAAACTAGTTGTCTGTTGGACACTATTAAGAGTCTAACATACATGTATCTGGAGTCATAGAAGGAGAGAAAAAGGAGCAGAAAAAAATTTGAAGAAATAAGAGAGAAAATTCCAAAACTTGGTGAAAGATAAATTTACACATTGAAGCAGCTCACTGATTCCCCCAAGCAGGATAAGTACAAAGAAAAGCATACCTAGGTACATCATAGTCAAACTGCTGAAACCCAAAGATAAAGAAAAAAATTTCACCACAAAGAGATATCACCTCACACCTGTTAGAACAGCTATTATCAAAAAGACAAGAAGTAACAAGTGTTGGCGAGGATGTGGAGAAAAGGGAACCCCTGCGCACTGGTGGTGGGACTGTAAATTGGTATAACCACAATGGAAAACAGTATGGAGGTTCCTCAAAAAATTAAAAATACAACTACCACATGATTGAGCAATTCCACTTCTGGCTATTTATCCAATGAAAACGAAAACACTAACTCAAAAAGATATATGCGCCTTCATGTTCACTGCAGCATTATTTACAATAGTGAAGATACTGAAGCAACCTAAGAGTCCATTAATGGACAACTGGATAAAGAAAATATAATATGTATATATATACACACACAAACACACATATATATAGGACTAGTATTCAGCCACAAAAAAGAAGGAAATCTTGCCATTTGTGACAACATGGATGGGCCCTGAGGTCATTAGACTAAGTGAAATAAGTCAGACAGAGAAAGACAAATACTGTAAGAATTCACTTACATGAGAAATCTAAAAAAAAACCAAAGCAAAACTGAGCTCACAGATACAGAGAACAGATTGGTGGCTGCCAGAGGCAGGGGTTGGGGGTGGGCAAAACGGGTAAAAGGAATCACAAGGCACAAACTTCCAGTTATAAAATAAATAAGTTATGGGGACAATGTACAGCATGGTGACTATAGTTAACAATACTGTATTGCATATCTGAAAGTTGCTGACAGTAAATTTTAAAAGTTCTCATCACAAGAAAAGAAAAAGCTCCTAGAAATTAAAAATATGATAGACGAAATGAAAAGAAGAAAACCAGATGGACTCAAAGATAAAGCTGAAGAAATCTTCCCAGAAAGAGACGAAAAAAATTTAAAGAAAAAAGAAAACTAGAGAATCAGTCCAAGAGGTCTTGGTCCAAATAACGAGAGTTCTGGAAAAAAGAAAAAGAAAAGGAAAAAGAAAAAGACAATCAAGGAGCTGAAATTATCAAAGAAATAATTCAAGAAACTTTTCCAGAACTCAAAAGCATGAGTTTCTGGAGTATAAGGACACATTTTTGAGCCAAACACACTGGTTCAAGGAAGACTCACACCAACGTACATTAAAATGAAAATTTTAAATGCCAGGGATTAAAGTGAAGATCCTAAAAGCTTCCAGAGCAGAAGAAACAGATAACTTACAAAGGATCAGGAATCAGAATGACACTGGACTGCTCAGCAGTAACACTGGAAGCTAGAAGTCAATGGAACAATGCCTTCAAAATTCTGATAAAATGATTTCCAACCTAGAATTCTACACCCAGACAAACTAACAACCAAGTCGAAGGACAATATACAAGGTCCCAAATACTTGACTACCCAGGTATCTTTCCCCAGGAACAGACTAGAGAATCTGCTTCACCAAAACAAAGAAACAGACCAAGAAGGAAGAAGATCCAGCACACAGGAAACAAGAGCTCAAACACAGGACAGACACAAAACGAATTCCCATGATGACCAAGAAGAGAGATTCCAGGATGACTGGCATCCAGCAGAAATAGAATCAACTAGCCTAGATACGAAGAGAAGAATGAAAAATTTCAGAGGAGATATCTAATGAAAAATAAGGAGAAAAATGAATAAATAATTTTTATTTGAAAATAGTAAAAGATTGACACACCTCTGCTGGAGGGCATGTGGATGCTTACACTGAATATGAAAAAAACTAAAGCAATAAATCAACTATTAACTCTAGAGAAAACAATGAGTTGTACAAAAGAAGAAACATAACCATAGTATCTCACAGATGTAAATAAAATTTATATACTTATAATATAAACAATGAAATAATGATCTAACCAAAAAGTGAAATATATCTAAATTAGGATGGGGTCAGGGAAGTTTCAGTATTTCCATAGCGGTAAAAAAGTAAATCATTTAAAAGAGTCAACACCTCATATTCCATAAGTCAAAGTTAATAAATACCTAAAACTGAAAAAGACAAAGATCTATAATAAACTTATTTTGAAATACAGACATAAATAAAACAAAACATATAAAATATACAGCTACAAGATGAGGACTGCCTCTGTGAAGAAAGAACGTAGGGCTGGAAGAAGAGGATATGGTTCTACTAATTTTCATTATAGGCCTGGTAGAACGAGTTGGCATTTGAAACTCTGACCATGAATTGTGTGTCTTTTCTTTCTTGATAGTAAGAACTCTTAGCATATGCTGAGTATGAATCCTCCATGACTTGCCTTTTCACTCATATATTGGTGTTGCTGGAACACAGTGACACTTATGAAATGTTTTTCTTTATGGTTAGTGCCTTTTGTGACCCCATTTATGAAATCTGTCATTATTCTTATTAAATCCTAATTGCTTTATCTTTCATATTTAGATCTACAAGTCACAAGAGTTGAGGGTCAAGAGTCATTTTTTTTCTCATATGGATGTCCAATTGATCCAGCATCATCTATTATAAAAGAACACCCTTTGCCCACTGCACTGCAGTGTCACCTTTGTCATATATTAAGTTACTGTATATGAATGCATCTGTTGCTGGACTCTATTCTCTTATATTGGTCTATTTTTCTTTCCTGTGTCAACATCACAGTGACTTAATTCCATTCCTTGGTACCCAAGAGAACTGAAAACATATGTCTACACAAAAACTTGTACCAGAGTGTTCACAGCAGCATTATTCATGTCAAAAAATGGAAATGACCAAAATGTCCATCAACTGATGAACGGATAAACAAAATGTGATACATCAATACAATGGAATATTCAGTCATAAAAAGGAATGAAGTACTAATATATACTACAACATTCATGAACTATGAAAACATTACACAAGGTGAAAGTATGAATTGTTCAGAATAATCAAATCCATAGAGAGAGCAAGTAGACTACTGGATGCCAGGAGGTGGACAGTGGCGTAGGAGAGCAGGAGAATGGGAGAGTCGCTGCTGATGTTTATGGACTTTCTTTTTGGGGTAATAAAACTATTCCAGAATTAGACAGCAGTGATGGCTGCACAACTCTGCGATATACAGTTGGCCCTCCATATTCACGGGTTCTGCATCCACGGATTCACCAATTTTGAATCGAAAAGCCTACACTGGTTGCGTCTGTACTTTTTTTTTCTTGTCATTATTCCCTAAACAATACAGTATAACAACGAGTTACATCGCATTTACATTGTATTAGGTATTATACGTAATCAACAGATGATTTAAAGTATGTGGAAGAATGTGCGAATGTTACATGCAAATACTACACCATTTTAGATAAGGGACTTGAACATTCATGAATTTTGGTATCTGCAAGGGATCCTGGAACCAATCCCCCAAGGATACTGAGGGACAACAGTACTAAAAACCACTGAAACGTATACTTTAAAAGTGTCGATTTTATAGTATGTGAATTATGTCTCAATACAAAAAGATTATAAAAGTTACAAATTAATTGGGGGAAAGCACAGAGAGGGGAGAAAAAAGCTTGACAAAATCTAGTACATAACCATTTATACACTCAGGTATATATAGTATGTGCACATGCAAAACACACTCACAGACTTTTGAAGCCTTCAAAACAGAAAACAGATTTTTTTTTTGCAAATACCCATGGGGTATTTTTTAAAAAATAAAAGCAACACAGGCACATGGAAAAAAATTCATTACAGAAATATAAATTTCTTGCTCCCACAGAAGTCTCACTATTCAGAGGGAACCACTTTTTAAAAAACTGTTTCTAATTTAAGTTTTGAATAGGCAATATCAACAGGCTGCTTCAGTTTGTTTCTCAGAACCTTTCTAGAGGCTAAATGTTTACCCTAGCAAATTAAATACACATTCTCTGGTTCCTCTCTTCCTACTCAAAAGATAACATTACGCAGACTGTCCTGCATTGCTTTCTTTTCTGTTAATATATCTTGGAGAAATTTCCAAATAAACACATAGATAGCTTTTTCATTCCTTTTTTCCTTTGCTATTTCCTTTCTTTCAAACAGGTGCAAAGTATTCCACTTATGTGCTATATTTCAAAACATTCCTTTTTGACCCTACCGTGAAAGATTAAGAATTTAGTTCACTGGCATCACAGCTTCCCCTTCTTCCTGAAATATTTATATTCTTATTTTTCATTCTTCAAAGTTATTTTAACTTTAAATTTTTTTATTCTTTAAACTCTATGTGACTCCTATGTAAATAAGAAAATAGATCTTTACAGTTTTTAGCTCCCTCTCCAAACATGACAGCTATACATTTAACTTTACATCAGTACAATTTATAAAATTTACCTTTACCTTCTCTCTGCAATCCTAGAATACAGCCACAAACTCATGCCACAGGGATCTCAGGCAAGTAAAATAAACAGGCGAAGCAAGCTTGGGGTAAGAGAAAAGAAGTGGCATATAATGGAATATAAGTTCTTTCTCTCTCCAGTCAATTTTTGTTATCAATTGTGAACACTGAATTAGCAAATGGTGAATCACTGCTGCTAAGGGAACTATGTACAGGGTTACGTTCCTGAAAGCTTCTTGTCTCATTTTCATCCCAACCAATCAACAGGTAACCTTGTTTTATATAAAAGTGTGTTTCTGTTTAAAGACATCTTATGTAGTATATATTGTCTATTCATTCAGATGGAATTCATGGCCAATAGCACTGTAACTCATTCCTGACCAAAGCACATGTATTTTCTCCCTAAGACACATCACAGCCTTCTTGTGCGTAGAACACTAGACAGCACTTCAGCACTATTATCCTTGGAGTCCATTTTACACAGTGAAACTACCAATAAAAAGTATAAAAATGTGGCACTAAGTAAACTGCAAAAAGAACACTGGTTTACAGTATGAGAGCTGAAACACGCAGGCACAGTATTGTTTTGTTCAGCCCCAGGTGACTCAAATTTTTCACCACTTTACATATGCACAGGCCTTTGAATGACTGGGAAAGCAATTCAAGTACTGATTTTGAGGCTACAAATGAATTTTATCAAGTAGGCAAATTTGCAATTACCGAATCCTCGAATAAAGAAGACTGACTGTTGTGTCTGTATGTATATCTAACAAATTAAGCTTATAAATTATATTGCACAAATCCTGTACAGCTTTGCTCTTTTATATATATTTGAACAGTCAAAATCTAAAAGTATATTAAAATCCATCACAAAACTGTATTTTAATAAATTCACCGTGTATTTTTATAACTATTTGATATATAAAAGTTTACAACTGTCATATCTTCTTTATGGATTCTTAGTCCCTAAAAAATATCTATCTTTGTACCATTCAGGCTTTTGTTTTTGAACAACGTTTTACTTGATATACATTCGTCCACTCGAAAATATTTACTGAGGGTCTTAGTACTGTTGGAGATGGAAGGAATATAGCTGTAAAAAAGATTTAAGTCCAAGTGCTTCTGGAATTTACACTACAAGAAGGGAAGGAGACAGTAAACAAATATATAAATACTCAGGATTATCTAAGGAATCAACAAGCAGGTTAAAAAAAATTAAGCAGAGAAAGGGCTAGAGTGATATAGGTATCATCTTACATAGAGTGATCAGAGAAAGTCTCTCTGAAGAGGTGAGATTGAGCAGAAATTTTAATAAAGTGAGGGAGAAGTATGTTTGCAGCAACTGGCAAATAAACCAGTGTGGGTGCAGTAGTGGGACAGCTGTTAGCTGAGTAGTCAGTCTAGAGCTAGAGCAGCGGGTCTTATGAGGGCATGGTGAAGACCCTGAATTTTACTTTAAACGCAGTGGGAAGTCTTTGGAAGGCTCTGAGTCAGGGAGAAACTGATCTCAAATTTACACTCAGTTCTACTTTCTTTTTCTTTATGATTACCGGAAATATTTTCTTTCTACTTATTTCTAATCTTTGTCATTTTGGGGGGATGTTTCTTGTCAATAGCCTACAGATGAATTCTCATTTACTGTGATAATACATACTTGTTTTATTTCTTCCATATTATATAATAGATAAAAATATAGTATTTTTCTTGTTTACTCGTTTTCTCTCCCTCACTTTTATTGGATTAAGTTTCTTTTTTTTTTGAGGAAGATTAGCCCTGAGCTAACTGCTGCCAATCCTCCTCTTTTTGCTGAGTAAGACTGGCCCTGAGCTAATATCCGTGCCCATCTTCCTCTAGTTTATATGTGGGACACCTGCCACAGCACGGCTTGCCAAGCAGTGCCAGTCCGCACCCAGGATCCAAACCAGCAAACCCCGGCCCCCCAAGTGGAACATGCACACTTAACCATTGCACCACCAGGTGGGCCCCTGGATTAAGTTTCTTTTTACTCCTCCTTCTACACCCCATCATAGCATTTTGAAAGTTCTATGGACAGTATTTCTGTTGCTTATGCCTACTACTTTCTTCGTTTTATTTTTAGTAACATCTTACCCTGTTTTTCTCTATAGATATGTCAAATCTTAAAGATCACCTGTACTCCTAGATGATCTTCTTTCTCCTCTGTCCCTCCTCTCCCAGAGCACTATCACTAACAGAAATTTGATCCTTAGAATGCTTTTACTTCCACATTACAAACGCCTGAGCTACTATTATTAAAATTTGCCTATCCAATAACACTGCATTTCACCAGCACATTATCACCATCAATTTAAATAAAAACATTATAAGAGGGGCCAGCCCAGTGGCAGAGTGGTTAAGTTTGCAGGCTCCACTATGGCAGCCCAGGGTTTGTCAGTTCGGATCCTGGGCGCAGACCTACGCACTATTCATCAAGACATGCTGTGGCGGCATCCCACATACAAAAGAGAGGAAGACTGGAACAGAAGTTAGCTCAGAGCCAATCTTACTCCTCCCCCCCGCCAAAAAAACACATTCTGAGAGTCATTGCTTACCACAGTCTCACATTCTGTAGCTTCACCTATATTTGTTTGTAAATTTAAATGACTATTCTTAAAATACAAGCTTACCTAAAAAGAACAGAAAAACCAACATTAATTCAATATCATCATCCAACATACAGTCCATACTCAAATTTGCCCAGCTGTCTCAAAAATGTCCTTTATAACTAATTTTCTCCCAATCCAAGAGCAAATGAGGATTCACAGATTCACACATTGCATTTGGCTGCTATGTCTCTTTTGTCTCATCTAATCTAGAAGAGTCCTTCTGCTTCCCTTTGTTCTTCACAGCACTGAATACTCTAAAAAGTCCAGGCCAGCTCTCCAGCAGGATGTCCCAGGAGTATTTCCTCATGATTAAATTCAAATCAAACATTTCCAGCATGAAAACTACAGGTGATACGTGTTCTTCCTATTGCATCACCTCAGGATGCACATAATGTCAGACTCTCTGTGACACTGCCAATGTAAAGTTTAATCTTGTTTATTATGGTGGTGACCAAAAAAAAAATCTCCATTTTAAAAGCACATTTTCTCTTTTGTCATTAATAACTAATCTAGAGCATGAAACTTTGAGACCTTGTAAATATACTGTTCTCCAAAACATTTCACTAAACAGTTTTAAGCATCCACTGATGATCCTTGCCTTCCTTAATCAAATTATTCCTAATAATATTAAATCAAATTAAATGTTGATTCTACATTCCTTCTACTTTCTAAGAGACTACCACATAACAACAAGCATACCTGGCTTGGTTCCTAAGTACCATTCCCCACTAAAATGAAGCAGGGCTCCTTGGAGGTCTGTTCACATTCACTGCAGAGACCAAAGTAATACTAGAGAGCAATGGTAGGAATGTGTGTGTATATACGAGCATAAATTTGGCAAAAATGTTTACATCTCTTAAATCCAGATAAAGAGTATGCAAGTATTCCTTGCACAACATTTCCAACTTTTCTCCAGGTATAACATTTTTTTCAAAGTAACGAGTTGAAAAAAAGGGGGAGGACTGCATAAATATCAGTTTGAGAGAATAGGAATAAATAAACGAATACAGAGTGTCATCATAATGTAACTTTAAAACATCAGGAAAAACTCCATTTGTGGTATTTACAACACATAAACAACTGTCAAATCTAAGAGGAAGGAATATACAAATGTTTACAGCAGCTTTATTTGTAACTCTCAAAATATTAGAAACAACCCAAATGTTCCTCATCTAGAAGAAATGTGTTAAAAGAAAGTATGGTATATTTATACAATGGAATACTATTTAGCAATAAAAAATAGCAAACTATTGAGAACATACAACATGGATGAATCTCAAATGAATGCATTATGCTAAGTTGTAGGAAGTCAGACTCAAAAGTCTACATATTGTAATACTTACTCAATTTATATGACACTCTTGCAAAGGCAAAACTCCAAGAACAAAAAACAGATCAGTGGTTGCCAGGGGCAACCTAGAGGAACTGACTACAAAAGGGCATGGGGGAATATTTTGGGATCTATTTTATATCTTAATTGTGGTAGGGGTACAGATTGTATACATTTGTGAAAACTCACAGAAGAAGTATATACTAAAAAGGGTGAATTTTACTACATGTAAATTATATCTTAATAAAAACCATGGGAGTGGGGGGAGGGGAATCATAACTAAACACTTAAAATTTGTATGTTTTACTGTACTTTAATTATGTCTCTATATAAATAAATACACTAATTCATTCAACTCAATAGCTGGAAGAAGAGCCACGGAGAAAACCCAAAAGAACAAGTAAGTAAATTATGAAGACAAAAATCAATGGTGGGAAAAAAAAACAGTGAAAGATTAGAGCCAAAATCTGAAATAGTCTGAAGAGCTTCTTTAAAATAGTCATTAGATTAGTCAGAGCTCTGGCAAAAATGAATAGAAAAGGAGAATATGAAAGAATGATCAGAAAGGAAATAACAAAGGAAGTTTTTAAAAGTATTATAACTACACAGTAATACGTTTGAAAAGCTTAAATGAAATAGATTAATAAACTAAATAATATTAAAGAAATTAAAATGGTAGTAAAAGACCTCCCCTCCCAACAAACCCCAGGCCAACAGAGTTTTAAGGCGAATGTTTACCCATCTTCCCATGAACATTTCCTATCATATACAGGATGTTGAAAAGAGTGAAAGAGAAAGCAGCTCATTTCATGGGGCTAGTGTGGTACTGATTTATAAAACAGAAAATGTTCTGTATCTTGAGAGGGATATGGATTACTACAGGTGTACATGTTTGTCAAAACTCACTAAACTATTACTCTTCAGGTCTGCACATGTATTTCTCTTATAAGCAGATATGTAAGAATCCTAAATAAAACAATTTATCATGTATTAAATCCAGTAAATGTATTTTTTAAAATAGTAAATTATAATCAAGTAGGGTTTATCCCAGAACTGCAAACAAAGTTCAACATTAAAAAAAGAAATTAACGTAATTCACCACATTAATAACCCAAAGGAAAAAATTTTATGATTCTTTCAATCAAGAACCAAAAAGTATTTTCATAAAGTTCAACAGCATTTATGATTTTTAAAACAAACAAAAGAACAAAAACTTCTAAACTAACCAGGAACAGAAAAGCTCGTTTAATTTGGTCGTGGTCTTATACATAAAACCTACGGCAAACATTCTACTTAATGGAGAAACTTTAGATGATTCTTCTTGAACAAGACATATACTGAAGGTCATGACCAATATAAGGAATATATATATGAGGTATAGGAAATAAAACTGTCATTTTTAGAAGATACTTATTTCTCTTAGAGAAACCTAGAGAATCAACAAACTATTACAGTCAATAGAAGAGACCAACAGCAAGACTGCTAACATATAAGACCAACCTGTAAAAATCAAAAGCCTCCTAGTCAGCAACAACCAACTAGAAAATATAATAAAAAATACTTTAGCCACAAAAACTTTAAAGTATACAGGAATTAGCCAAAAAAAAAAAATTCATAAAAACTAACCAAAATTTCTTAAGAACTCTATAGAGAGAATTGAATAAACGGAGGGACATTTCATGTATCTGGATGGGACAACTTAACCTTATAAAGATTTCAGTACTCCTGAAATTAATCTATAAATTCAATGCATTCAGAATAAAAATTCTATTTGAATCTTTTAAGGAAAAAGATATAAATAAGCTATTATAGAGAAAAAAATTCCCAAGTGCCACCAAGCAAATGAAGAGATGCTCTAATTTTACACGTGGGAATAAAGATCCATAAATAACTGTCAAACTTACAAAAGAAGATTAAAGACTTGCTCTAACATATAAAAAAGACATACCAAAATACAACAGTATTTTTTTTTAATGTGATACTAGCACAAGAATTCAGACAGACTACAGGAACATACGAGAAATTTCAGAGACAGATGTGTATATATACATGGCATCTTAATATATGACAAAAGTGGCATCACTAACCAGTGGAAAAATACAGATGATTTAAGAAGCATTGTGGAGAAAACTGGTTTACTAGATGGACAAAAATAAAACTGGATCCCTATCAACATGATATAAAAGGTGAGGCCTAGATGAACTAAAGAGCAAATATGACAGTAAAAATATAAAATGAATAGAAGAAACTATAGAATATCTTGGTGGCCCAGGCATGGGGCCGAAGTATTTAACTCATAGAAGACCATCAGGGTCCACTGGACCCAATTTTAGTTTTTAAGCTTCTTTTTCCAGCAGTTCTAACTATTTGTAAAGATTAATATTTCAGTACTTCTATTCTTTCTTGGAAATCATCCAAACAATAAAAATAAAATTTATTTTCAACAGAATAAAATACATTCTATCTTGCAGTTAATTACCAGATGCCCACTGGACCTTTCATAAATCTAAAATACATTATGGGATCTTACTTTTCCCATATTTTGTTACTACATCATCCTAGGAATTACTTCATTATTATTTGTCATTGTTGATCAATTATTCCCAACCACACTAAAACAAACAAAAACCACTATGATGGTATGACAGGCAAAACAATGGCCCCAGTGATACCCATGCCCTAATCCCCAGGACCTGTGAATGTTACCTTATATGGCAAAAGGGACTTTGCAGATGTGATTAAGGGTGAGGACTTTGAATTGAGGGAAATTATACCCAGATTAGGGTGGGGCCAATCCAATCACATGAGTACTTAAAAGTGTAGAACCTTTCCAGCTGTGGTCAGTGGGAGATGTGACTTCCCAAGAGTAAGAGAGATGCAACACCTGCCGGCTTTGAAGATGGAAGAAAGAGACCACAAGCCAAGGAATGCAGGTAAGGCCTCCAGAAGCTGGAAAAGGCAAGGAAAGGGATCCTCCCCTAGAGCCTCCAGAAAAGAATGCAGCCCTGCAGATACTTTGATTTTAGCCCAGTGAGACTGGTGTCAGACTCCTGACCACAAAGAACTATAAGATAATAAATTTGTGTTTTTTAAAGCAACTTTGTGGTAATTTATTATGGTAGAAAATCAATACAGATTTAATGACCTAAGAGGATGATGCACTAGTGAAATAAACTGTCACCTTTCAGTCATGTTCTTGCGTTGCCCAAAGTACTGCATCATCTTTCAAGAATTTTAAGACTAGATACATTATCTTTGTAGTCTGATTTTAGGTTTCATTGACTCTAGACGAGAATTTAAAAATTTTCATTTTCCACCCAAGATGGTCAAGAGAAGAAAATAACAGAGGAAGACATTTTATAATTATTAGAAAAATCGGAAACTAAATACAAAAAGATAACAGCACCTTTAGACTCTAAAACAGATGGTGGTGACATTACTATATAAGTAAAATCTCAGAGTTGTCAAATGACATTATCCTAGATGAATTTTCTCAAATTCAACAATCAATGAATTGGACAATATATTTCTAAGGAAAAGGGAAAGATGATATTCTCATCAGTCATTCAACAAATGGACTTAATCATATGATATTCTGCAACACGAACCTGGATCATCTCATGCTCAAAGGACACATGACAATATCCTTCATGTTTTATGATGCTTGTGCACCAAAACTTACCTGATACAAAGAGGTTTTCAGTATCTTTAAATTCTCATTAAAATTCCTGATAAAGTTGTTTTTCATTATACCTTTATCCCTACTGCTATAAAATACTGGTAAAACAACTTAAAATACAAAAATAGCAAAAGGGTCTACTTGACCCTGATGGTTAATGGTGATGACTATTTTTCTTAGTATACCAAGTTAGTCAAAACATCAGAGGTACAGACCATAAGGCAAAAAATTGGTGAGTTTGATTACAACAAAAGCAAAGAGTTCTGTACAAGGATCCTATACAATGATGGATACCATGAATAAAGTTAATAGACATGACAAAATGGGAGAATTTATTTGCACTGTAGACAACCAAAAGAGAATTAATATGTAGAATATACAAGGAACATGGGAAAATCAGTTTCAAAAAGACAGTAATCCTGACAGTAAAACGGGCAAAGAATTGGAACAATTTACAAGAGACTCCCAAAAAGTTAACAGCAGATGAAGAAATGCTCAAAATAACTTGTGGTACAAGTAAAACAATGTGATGATATTTTATTAAACCATCAAAAATAAGGAATCTGGATGAGGCTAAGTGTTTCTGAGGATATAGAAATACTCATGCACTCTGCTGAAAGTGCAGATTAGTATTGTACAACTGTTTTTGTACAATAGCAATCTTGCACTATTTATTCAATTTTGCTCACAAAGGTCAGTAAGAGATCGAGCACAAGAAATTCAATGCAGTATGAGGTAGTGGGGAATTGAAGACAACCTGATGTCTGTCACTGGAAGGCCTAACAGATACACTATTAAGTTGTATGCAGCAGTTAGAAGCATTAACGTGGATTAATGTACAAAAAGGAACATATACAGATAGGAATATGGGTGATAGGGGCAAAAAAGAAACAAAGGATTGGAAAGGTTAAAAATTATGTAATGGGAAATAGGCAGTACAATCTACCAAACTCCTTTTTACCCCTGAAACCTATCAAGCTGTATGTAACATAATGCCCCTAAAATATGTTATGCCATATTAGAAATCAGGTTTACAAATACTAAAATTTTTTGTATACATTATAAAAATTATAGAAAGTAATAATTTGCTGTTAAACGCATAGGTAGAGATCCTTTACAAAATATTTTTTAGATCATTTAATACAAGAAAATAATGTCAAATGATTACAGTCTTACTCACTTTAGCTCCAACACTGCAACTGCCAGTGCTCCCAGTGCTCCCACTTGCAACTCCTGTAAATCTAGCTTCCAACAATTCTTGCCTTCTTGGATCCAGACTATGAAGCTCATCCATTGCACCTATTAAGGAAAAAAAAATACACACACATATATAAATTGATATACACACAAACACACACAAAATATATATGGTTAGTTGTGATGTCAATATAGACTTGAATGAATTCTACAAACAGATGAAAATAAGAGACTTTAAGATTTATAATGTACACATTCATTTTCAAAAACAACCTACAGTGGTTTTCCAACACTTGTGACTGCAATCCACAGTAAAAAATATGTCTTTCACCCAACTCAGTACACAGATACATACATACATATGTTGAAAAGTTCCACAAATATTTCTTACTGCATTCAGTGCACTCCAGTTTATTTGAGTCCATTAAAAAAGAAAAACACTGGTTGTGAGCTATTAAATTGATTTCATGAGCCATTAATGGACCCTGGGTCCACAGTTTGAAAAATACCACCACAGTGTAATCTACATATTCTAAGCTTAAACAGAATTTTGGCACTAAGTGACATTACTACTTAAGTATTTTGTTTATATATACCTTACCTGACCAAATATATTTTAAACTAGGAAAAATTGTTTTAATTACCGTCACATCCCATTTTTTCTTGAAGAAGATTAGCCCTGAGCTAACATCTGTAACAATCTTCCTCCATTTTATATGTGGGTTGCCACCACAGCATGGCTGACAAGTGGTACAGGTCTGCACCCAGGATCCGAACCCGCAAACCCAGGCCACTGAAGCAGAGCATGCTGAACTTAACACTACACCATGGGGCCAGCCCCGCAAAGATATTTTATACAGTTGATAGTTTCAGTTTTTATCAAGTAGATGAAAAGCACACAAATATATCAAACAGATCATTGAGGTAACATCTATTATAAAACATCACCTTGAGAATTATAGGGGAAAAATTAGCACTCTCATATAATTACTACCATGCAGAAGAAAGCACCACAAATTCTAGCTAAAGGTCAATTAAACTCTTTAAAATTCTTTTATCCATGTGTGCTAATTCTCTACTGATAAAACCTTACAAGTGACATAAATGAGTGGTTCTCAAAGGGAGCAAGGAGGATATTATCAGAATCTACAATCACATGTGGAATATTTTAAACTACACTAGACCCCTTCCACACACCCTGACATTCCTCTCCTAAAGGTTAAGAACTATTCCTGTAGACTTTATCTTTTAAAGGTCCCTTCATTATCTTTCATTTTCATCTGGTTAGAAGACTAGATGGATAACAGCCATCCTTCTATGTTTATTTGCATCCCTGTACCTGAATATATCAACCCTGTCCACTCCTCCTCCTTCTATCTCAGACAAAGAGGTAACTATCTTTAAAAAGCTAAAGACTTCAATTCGCACTTTTGATCCCATTTCTTCTTGAGATCCAAGGGATCTTGTATTTGCATGTGTCCCATCTCTCTCTTGCATCTTTTCCCTCCTTGACTCTTTCTGCCGTTTTTATATGCCTTTTTAAAAAACAATTTGACTTGAATTTCATGCTATTATCAAATAATTATTTCCTTAAACTGATAATTTATAATCATATCCTCCTTAGGTCTCTGGAATCTGGTTTCTGTGATAAGTACACTCTTGACAATGTACTTTGAAGTATCACCAATACTTCTATTTTTTGCTTGATTCTGCTATTACATCAGAAACTATGTATTACTCCTTTCTCGGGAATTAAAAAACCTCAAACTCTCAATCCTTGGTTTTTAAAACACCCAGTTGTAGTTTTCAGAATTCAACCATCTCTCTTCTGTTTCTCCTCTTGTTCTCTGTTAACTATGAATACCCACCAAGAGTCAATCCAAGACCTGCTTTTCTCTTTTCATACTCCCTCTGGCTTCAAACTGGTGATTTTCAAATGGAACACCATTATATGCCAAGTCTGTAAGTCTTAAGCTCAGCACTGGAAATAAAGCAGTAATAAGACAGACTGGCCTCAAAGAGCTTACAATTCACTGAGATTTTGCTGTGTAAAAAACTATCAATTCTTCACTAGCACAGAATTATTTTGAAAACATTAAATCACATTTTAAAAATAAGTTTATTGTTGCTATAAATATTCTTGTACAATTACTTTTGTGAATAAATGTTTCATTTCTCTTGAGTAAATATCCAAGAGTAGAACTGATGGATCACAGGGATGTTACATACAAACTATTTAAGAAACTGCTAAAAGTCTCCAAAGTAGTTGCACTATTTTACAGGCTTATATGCTTGCCAATATTTGATGTTGACAGTCTTTTTATCTTTAATTATTATAGCACTGTGAAGTGCTATCCAGCTTTGATTCTGATTTGCATTTCCCTGATTACTAATGATGTTAGCACTTTTTCATGAGCTTGCTGGCAATTTGTATATCTTTATTGCTGATATTAAGAATATTTTCAAGTTGGTTGCCCAACTTTTTATTAGGTTGTTACTGATATGTAGAAATTAATTAAGTATTCTAGATACAAGTCATTGTTAAATAGTAGATAGATAGAAGATAGAAAAAACATTTTCTCTGAGTCTCTGACTTTTTTTCCATTTTCTTAGTGGTTTTGTTGACAAGCAAAAGGGCTTAATTTTGATGAAGTGAAAATTATCTAATTATCCTATTTATAGTTATTTTTCTATTCTAAGAAAATTTGGTATGCCCCAAAGTAAAAAATATAATCTTCATAAAGTTTTATGTTTTTCTGTTTAGTTCCATGATTTATCCTAAATTAATATTTGTGTATGGTATGAGGTCAAAGATTTTTTTCCCCATGGTTTTTCCTGTTTTATTACCACCATTCATTGAAAAACACAAAGGCAAAATTCTTCCATCCACCAATAAACAGTCTTAGTGGCTCTGTCAAAAGTAAAAAAAAACAATAAGTATATGGTACTTATATAAAGACAGACATATAAACCAATGGAATAAAATAGAGAACCCAGAAATAAACCCTCATTTATATGGTCAAATGATTTTAGACAAGAGTGCCAAGACCATTCAATGGGGAAAGGACAGTCTTTTTGACAAATCGTGCTGGGAAAACTGGATATCTACATTAAAAAATATGAGGTTGGACCCCTACTTTAACATCATATACAAAAATTAACTCAAAACAGATCAAATACTTAAACATAAGACCTAAAACTATAAAATTCTTAGAAAAAACACAGCAGAAAAGCTTCATGACATTGGATTTGGCAATGATTTCTTGGATATGAAATCAAAAGCAGGCAACAAAAGAAAAAACAGATAAGCTGGATTTCATCAAAATTAAAAACTTCTGTGCATCCAAGGACACTAACAAGGCAGCCCACAGAATGGGAGAAAATATTTGCAAATTATATATTTGATCAGGGATTAATATCCAGAATATATAAAGAACTCTTACAACTCAACAACAACAAAAATTCAATTAAAAAACAGGCAGAGGCATACACAAAAATAAACTCAAAATGGCTCAAAGACTTGAAGGTAACACCTGAAACCATAAAACTTCTGGGAGAAAACTTAAGTAATATACTCTTTGACATCGATCTTAAAAGGATCTTTTCGAAAACCATATCTTCTTGGACAACGGAAACAAAAGAAAAAATAAACAAGTGGGACTTCATTAGACTAAAGAGCTTCACGGGAAAGGAAACCAGGATCAAAACAAAAAGACAACCCAACAACTAGGAGAAAATATTTGCAAATCATATATCCAACAAAGGGTTACTCTCCATAATATATAAAGAACTCACACAACTGAACAACAAAAAAACAAACAACCCAATCAAAAAATGGGCAGAGGATATGAACAGACATTTCTCCAAAGAAGATATACAAATGGCCAATAGGCACATGAAAAGATGGTCAGCATCACTAACCATCTGGGAAATGCAAATCAAAACTACACTAAGATATCATCTTATACCTGTTAAAATAGCTCTAATCACTAAGACAAAAAATGAATGTTGGAGAGGTTGTGGAGAAAAGGGAATCCTCATACACTGCTGGTGGGGAAGGCAAACTGGTGCAGCCACTATGGAAAACAGTATGGAGATTTCTCAAAAAACTAAAAATAGAAATACCATATGATCCAGCTATCCCACTACTGGGTATCTATCGAAAGAACTTGAAATCAACAATTCAAAGTGACCTATGCACTCCTATGTTTATTGCAGTATTATTCACAGTAGTCAAGACATGGAAGCAACCCAAGTGCCCGTCGACCAATGAGTGGATAAAGAAGATGTGATATATATATATATATATGCAATGGAATACTACTCAGCCATATAAAAAGACAAAATCATCCCATTCACAACAACATGGATGGAACTGGAGGGTATTATTTTAAGCAAAATAAGCCATACAAAGACAAACACCATATGATTTCACTCATATGTGGAAGATAAACAAACACACAGACAAAAGGGAAGAGTTCACTGGTTACCAGGGGAAAGGGGATCAGGGGTGGGCACAAGAGGTGAAGGAGAGCACTTATATGGTGACAGATAAGGAATAATGTAGAACCGAAATTTCACAATGTTGTAGACTATTATGAACTCATGAAAAAAAATGGCCTAAGGACTTGAATAGACATTTCTCCAAAGAAGATATACAACTGGCCAATAAGCACATGAAAAGAGGCTCAGTATCATTAATCATTACAGAAATGCAAATTAAAACCACAATGAGATACTATTTCAACCCATTAGGATGGCTATTATCAAAAAACAGAAAATTACAAGTGTTAGCAAGGGTGTGGAGAAATTTGAACTCTTGTGCATTACTGGTGGGAATATAAACTGGCACAGTCACAGTTCCTCAAAAAATTAAACATGAAACTGCCATACAATCCAGAAAGTCCACTTCTGAGTATATATCCAAAAGAAGTAAAAGCAAAGACTCAAATAAATATTTGTACATCCATGTTGATAGCAGCATTATTCTTAATAGCCAAAAGGTAGAAGCAACCTAAGTGTTCATCAATGAAAGAATGGACCAAAAAAAAATGTGCTATGTATATAAAATGGAATATTATTCAGCATTAAATACAAAGGAAATTTTTTTTTAAGATAGAGTTTTTTTTTTTTTTTTTTTTTTAAAGATTGGCCCTGAGTTAACATCTAGTGCCAATCTTTGCTTTTTCTTCTTCTTCTCCCAAAAGCCCCCCAGTACAGAGTTGTATATTCTAGTTGTACGTCCTTTTACTTCTGCTAGGTGGGACACCACCTCAGCATGGCTTGATGAGTGGTGCTGGGTCTGCCACACTCAGGATCTGAACTGGCCAAACTCTGGGCTGCTGAAATGGAGCATGCAAACTTAACCACTAGGCCAGGGGGCTGGCCCCTACAAAGGAAATTTTGACACAGGCTACAACATAAACTTTGAAGACATTACATTAAGTGAAATACGCTGGACACAAAAGGACAAATACTGTATGATTCCACTTATATGAGGTTCTTAGAGTAATCAAATTCCGAAATAGAAAGTAGAATGATAGTTGCCAGGAGTTGAGGGGCAGGGTGGAATGGGGAGTTAGTGTTTAATGGGTACAGAGTCTGAGTTGGGGAAGACAGAAAAATTCTGGAGATGGATGGTGGTGATGATGGTAGTACAACTACATGAACATACTTAGTGGCACTGAACTGTACACCTAAATTTTATATTACATATATTTTACCACAATTCTTAAAAACATACGTGTGCTATATACAATGTCTACTCTTTGGCTTGGTAGCTGACGGATGGCCCACTGGAATTTAGCAGGGAACATGAGGACATCAGTTCCTACTTTGACCTGGACTAGCTAATAATGTGGTATTTTGTTTCCCATTGTTTTTGTGTCTTAGATGTATAGCTTCCCCTAGGATCTCAACCCTCTCCAATGAGGTCCTGGAGGAAGCTATAGACTGAAGGAACAAACAAAAACAAAACAGTTTCCAACTGAAAACCCTTACTAGGGGTTCCAACCTCACTGTAGTCCTTACCACCTTCTAACAAGTTTTTATGACATTTTAAAGAGGCAATATATTCAACAGCCTCTGGTATAACTCCTGGCACATAACAGATGCTTAACAAATATTAGTCTATCTGTCTAAAAATCTAACCTTGAATACGGGAGCCTCACTTCTCAAAATGCAGTCCATTCACCAGCAGCATCTGTTACTACCTTAAACGCTTATAAAAAATACAAAATCTTGAGTCCCACTCCAGACCTACCAAATCAGAATCTGCATTTTAACAAGATCCTCAGGTAATTACTATGTGCACTCATTTTTAAGAAGCACTGCTACAGAATAGGGGTCCACAAACTTTTTCTTTAAAGGGCCTGATCATAAGTATTTTAGTCTTTGCAAGCTGAGAAACAAAATCATGCAGATGCTTATACAATGAGAGAAAAACTTCCCGCGAACTTTTTATTGACAAAATTCAAGATGTAGTAATAACCGAGTATAATATTTTATAACATATGTCTGCTAATGAAAAGAATGGAATCGGGGGTAAAATTTCACTTAATTTGACTTTCCCATCATCAAAATTCATTGCAAATACTCATCTGATAATGCTGATCAAATTTTATGTATTTAACTTTGAAAATGTCTTTTCTGACAGATAGGTACTGCCGAATACTAATATCAAGCCATAAGCATATGATTTTAATTGAGCATATTCATTACTTGGAAGGCAGTCATAGAAGTCTATTAGATTCTTTTGATATTTGCCTTTTAGTATGTCATTACTAAAATTACAATTGCAAAATACATTGCAATTAATCGCTTCCAATTGAAGGTTAGGTAGAAGTTCCTCAGGTGCACAATTTAATGGATTTTGAAACACAGAAACTTTCTTTGCACTTGCATCAATGTCTGAAAAATGCTGCTGGAATACAGTTTGAGGTTGGAAAATACATGCAAGCAAATTCACGTGGGGATGGAAATCTCACTTTGACAGCATGAGAAGTATATAACGCAGCTTGATGTTACCTGTGATTCAAACATCAGTTGCCACTGATATGACTTTAATGCAGCTAAACTTTGCATATAAGCACTATTTGTCTTTTAATTTTAGGTTAAATGCATTTAAAAACATTTCTAAGTCTGCAGAAAAAGCTAACTTCCAAAGTTAAGCAGTATTTGATAAGAGTGGTTGAGGGCTGTTTGTTCAGAAAAATTTCAACATCAGTCCTAAGCTCAAAGCCTTCCAATAAAATTTTACCACTGCTAAGCCAGTAAAGATATTCAGCTTCTATTTCTAACAAAAATTCATGCAGCTGATGCTAGTTAAGACCAGAGAGCAAATGAAGTTCACCATTGACAATACTGATTCAATAACACATGATAAATTCAAATGTTTTCTGCAAAGTACCTGCTAGCCAATAATACAACGAATAACCATATGCTTTGAACACTTCACATTTTTACAAGCTCTGTAAGTTTGTCCAACTAAGCCTTTTTCTGTTCTACACGTATTTTTACCACCATCAGCTGTAGCACATCTTAGCAGATTCCACTTCAGACTGTACTTAGTGTTTTCTCAACTTTGAAAATATTCTCGCCTATAGTTGTTCTACAGACTAATCACAGAGGCTAATTTTTCTGCCACTTCAAACTTGGCATTTATGCCTCAAAGAAACAACAACAGAGTAGTATCAAGAACATCTGTCAATTCATCAAGAGCCAAGGAAAACACTCTAAATCACTTTCCTTGTTTTTTAATTGACTATCGATGTTGCTTCAAATGTCCTCAAGTCTTCAAGCAACTGTTCTTGCCAAAAAGTTAATAGTCTAAAACAAGTTTATTTTCTCTGGACACATTGTTTTCACTGCTGCAATCACACACAATTTAATTAACTCGCCATCAATAAATGGTGTTGCTTGCTTGGCTAACAAACAAGACACTCAGAAACCTATTTTAGCAGCAGCCTCATTTCCAATTTTTATTTTCAGGAAGAAATTATGCTATCATGAGATATTCCATTTTAAACTATTACTTTAAGAAAACTGAAAGAGTTGAGAATGCTATAGTGTACGCTTAGTCTAGTAATGTCAATATATACTGTATTCTATCACAGCTACGATGTCAACGTATAAGAACAACATTTACCTATGTAATTCAATAACAAAATAATATACGCTCCACTGTGCCTTTAAAACATGTCACTAAAAGTCTATTTTTCTTTTCTTTTCTTGTTTTGACATGATAGATGTGCACTGGTATAAAAAAAATTTAAAAAATATTGCAGACTGGCAATACACGTGGCACTCAAAACAGGTTGTAACTGCAGCGCTGAAATTTGTAGTGCACCAAAAGCAGTACAAAGAGATGAGAATGCCATATAGGGTCTCGGTCACAACTACTTAGCTCTGCCATTTTAATGTAAAAACAGCTGTGTTCCAGTAAAACTTTATTCATGGGCACTAACATTTGAATTTCATGCATCACAAAGTATTCTTCTTTTTTTTTTTACCATGCAAAAATAGTTTGCTGACTCCTACTGTAGCAAACACATTTCAAAGATTCTAATCTTTTATGGAATCAAACTGTCATTTCTGAAACTTACCCAAACATTTGGTCCTCAGTTGCAAGAGGTGAGACTTTCTAAAGAATATATAATTTCGCCATAATCCATTAACTTCTTTACTATACAATAAGTGTTTATACTTTTCAAAAAGAAGAAAGTATAAAAGCTATATGAAGACTATACCACCCTTAAAGAATACCCCTTCTCAAAATACAACCACCTGTCTCCAAATTATGCTACTATTGTTACTAAACTGCTCCCTAAAATTTACTGTAATCCCCAAACTTCACATAAAATATATAATAAGGGATGTCACCTCCCAAATCAGAGATCAATCACATCCTATTCTATGAAGAAAAACTTGGGGGGGAACAAGATAAATAAAGGCCACAATTTGACCCATTAGTGCAGTTTGTCATGACCCCTTCTAATAAACATTTTTTCTCCCTTTCTTTGACACACACACTCACAAACTCACTCAATAAATGTCCGTTATTATAAAAGTATGCTCTCTCAAGGTGGCCAATCTAAAACAGGATGCATGTATTTGGACATATTATTAGTCATGGTTAGTCAACACTACTTATAGTCATGCCATTTTTTATGACAAGGAATCAATTTTTCATTATATCATTTTTTAATTACCTTAAGTTTTCATCTTCCTTGGAAGATAATCAAAACAAAATCAAAATATCTAGAAAGCATGTTTTCCAAATGTTATCAGTTACCAAAACACTAAAGAAAGGAGTTTGTTCACTAAGACCTTTCCAACAGTAAATTCAACTGCTGCTTACCCATCAACTTCCATTTTTAAATTTAAAACTTCCTGAAGTCTGAAAACACTTTAATTCATTCCAGATTTTAATTGTTACTTTTCATATTACATTTGATAAGCTGATTTATACAGAACATTAAAGGTCTTTCTTCTGTCAAATTTTTCACATTATGTCTGATAAGGCAGAGAATTGATTAAAAACAGAAATATCATGTTAGAAATTATTTCAACAAGATAAAATATTCCATTTAAATCATTCCTTTTCATTAGTTTTTTAATGCATTTGAAAGTATAGGAAACAAAGAATTCAAGAAGTCTACACTATTTAACACTCTAGTATTACTTCTGACTCTTGTCTTTAAAGATTCATTTTAACATGGTTAATAAATAGAACACATCTATTTTCATATACAGTATTTTGTACCATGTATTTAGTGAACACAGTTATTTTTGTTGTCTACATTATATACCATCATTTATTCCACAGTTTGATTTTCTATTTAAAACCAAATATTCTAATTTTTTGGCAGTTAAATGAATACGTTAAATGAGCTATCACAAAAGCTGCCCAATGTATTTTCTAATAACCTTTCTCCCCCATGAATCTAATAAAAACACTGCCTACATTTTTTCTAATATTTTAAATATTAACATTTGGAAATCTAATCCATTTAGAATTTAACTGTTTATACCTAGAGATTTTTTCCAAAGGAAAATGTCATACAATTTCTCACAAATTCAACCTTTTCCCACTGATTTGAAACACCTCTCTGGTCATCTATCACATTCCCCAATAAACATGGGTCTATTTCTGTACTTTATTCTGTTTCATCTATGTCTGAGCCATGTATATCTATCCATCTACTTATCCACACATACAAATATATATGTATTGTGTATGTGTGTATATATATATATATATATACACACACACATAAATACACTCACACCCCAAATATTTCACCTAGAATGACTGAAAAGAGTAAGCATAGAAAGCCAAGTTTCTGAATCGAGTCTACACATTCAGTTACATAAGCCTGTGGTAAAGAGAAGACAGATCTGATTTAGAATCACTCCAGTCAGATTAATAGTGATTTTAAACAATTTTGTTGTAACCCTTAGAGCAAAGGATTCAGACATACTGAGATCAAATTATTCATATAAAGAAACACAGCTTGCATCAGAGGTAAAGCACGGAGAGTTTTGGTTTTTGCTCCTCTATACTGTCATGACCCTGAAGAATGAGTAATTTAACTTCAATTTTATTCTTACAAATAAAAAGTAATGTTGGGCAGCTAATTTTTCTTTCATCAAAAAAAACACAACTGATAGATAAGTCATCTAAGTATGGCCAAGTTCTTTAAAGTCTCCATGTTTCAGCTTCCTTACATATAAAATGGAGATTAAAAAAAATAAAAATAAAAAAGTACACACCCTGTAGTTGTTAGAGTAAAATAAGTTTATATGAAGAGTTCTGAGGGGCCAGTCCTGTGGCCAGTGGTTAAGTTTGTGCACTGTACTTCGGTGGCCCAGGGTTTTGCCAGTTCAGATCCTGGGTGCAGACCTAGCACTGCTCATGAAACCATACTAAGGCAGTGTCCCACATAGCACCACCGGAAGGACCTACAACTAGAATATACAACTATGTACTGGGGGCCTTTGGGGAGAAGAAGGAAAGAAAAGAAAAGATTGGCAACAGATGTTAGCTCAGGTGCCAATCTTAAAAAAAAAAAAAGAGAGAGAGTTCTGAGGGGCCAACCCTGTGGTGTAGTGGTTGAGTTTGGCATGCTACACTTTGGCAGCCTAGGTTTGTCGGTTCAGATCCCAGGTGTGGACCTATACCACTCACAGCCATGCCATGGCAGTGACCCACATATAAAGCACAGGAAAACTGGCACAGATGTTAGTTCAGGGCTAATCTTCCTCAAGCAAAAAAAAAAAAAAAAACAAAAAAGAGGAAGATTGGCAACAGATGTTAGCACAGGAATAACCTTCCTAAGCCCCCCCCCCCCCCCAAAAAAAGAGTTCTGAATTACACCTGTCACTTAGTAAGTATTCAATAAATGTAGGTATACATGTATGCTAAACACAAGTGCTCAATAAACATTGGCACATATAATATCTATAAGCTCTGTTCCAGCTTACTCCCTGAGGTCAGAAGATCCTGGTAGGTAGAATGGCATATACTACAATGTCTAATTTCTTTTTGTTAATGTAGTAGTGATATAACTAACTCCTCTGCTCTAGTTTCAGGCTTATAATAATTTGCTATTTTTAAAATCAATCTCTCTATATACGTATATATATGCATACATATAAATGTGTGTACATACACATATACACACATATATATCTATTTTTATACTAGGCTATTTTTCTATTTTAACATATAGTCCTCATTTTAAAGATAAGGAAATTGAGACACTGAGAGAGGTTAAGTTATATTCCTTTTTGTTAGAACTTATATGCACTCAACTAAGGATCCTTGTCCCCAAAGAAGGGCCCAAAAGAAGGGTGGAAGGGTGTGGGTGTGAGAGAGAGAGCAAGTGAGCAGAGAAAGTACGTGCTTGCACATGTATGAAGGAAGATTCTCTAGGAAAGCTCCAAAATAGGGAGTTTGGCAAAAACTGACTTAGTACTTACCTTTTCCTCACTACCAGAAAGTCAACTGGTATCCAGTCCCTAATCTAAGTACTAATTACTTTTTAGTTTCATGCGTTTTCCCATTACTAATGTAACACATGCTTGTTGAAATAAACAATACAGAATATAAAAGTGAAAAGTCCCAATACTTCTCTGTCTCCCAAAATCCCACTCCTCAGAGGTAACGATTTGATATACCCTCAAAAGAAGAGTGATGACTCACTGCCCTGCAGTACCCCTTTTTGGTCTATTCTTCTATCCCAATAGTGCAGGGTGAGCAAAGGGCTACAGACGGTTTTATTTAGTCCATCTCCAGCAGGGAAGTAAACCTCTGACCAGGAAGGAAGCTGCATGTACTATATGTAAGAAGTCCAAGTTGAGCACTATCTACCTATAAAAACACTATCTAAAACAATTATTATAATAAACAAGGATAAAATATTCCAAATGTTTATACAGTGATTTCAACATATTATTTCACCACATCATCTCTATCATATCCTCAATGAGACTCCTAAAATAGATTTCTGTGGACATTTATTGTAGCAATATAGCTGTAAGGTTAAGAGCATGGGCTCTGCTGCTAGACTGAGTTCAAATCCCAGCTCTGCCACTTAGTGACCTCCTCATCCATAACATCCTGGTAATAACAGACCCTACCTTGCAAAATTGTTATGTGAATTAAATAAGATAATGTTTGTAAGCCCTTAGCAGATTCCTGGAATATAAAGCCTCAACAATTTTGACTTACTATTATTGAGTCCCAGAAAATAAGCAAGTTGTCCAAAATTGTATCCCAAGTAAATCATGTGAGAAAACAACAAAAGGTTATTAGCAGACAACAGAGCAGTCCAATTTACGCACTTATTTTCAGTTTCTCTAACCTAAGCCTTCAAACAGGGGAGGAAAAAATAAAGTTTCTTAATTAATAAATCCACAAGATTTCCCAAAAAACAGACTACTCTGCTTAGGAAACCTACCTGCTCTAAACGCCCACATAGACATGTTTAACACAAATTATCCTGCTTCATGAAAATAAAAATAATCTTTAACCATCATTCCCAGTACTAAATCGCTATAAAACTCTGAAAATGCCTAAAGTTTAGGTTCCAGATACATAAATTAGCGCATAAACCCATTAAGATCATAATGTTCCCCCAGAAAGACATACTTCCAATAATCAATGTCAACATTCAGGTTTATTTTCTTGCCGTCTTTTTCTTGTATACTTTTATTCAACAATTAAGATTACACTTTATAGTAGCTCATGGCATTCAAAGGTGTTTCTAGGTTTACAATCTCAGCCACAGCAACCCTGAAAGTTGATAATGTAATAAAATTATCATTTGCTTAGGTGCTGCTAAATGAGAGGAACTTACATAAGCTCCATGTGTCCAATTCTCAGTCTGGATTTGTTTTTACTTATCGGTAGTTAAATATTCAGAAACTCATATAGTTACCCAACTCCCTACTGAAAAGCTTTCAAAAAAGTCCCCCCTAAATAAACTCAATAAATAATATTAATGATGAAAATGACAGTGGCAATTCTTTGCCATAAAAACCAAGTTTCAGATAAATTATAAACTTAAGCATTTATATAATAAGTTCACTGCATGTTAATGTTACTACTCTAATAATATAATGCAGCGTAATGCAGCACTTCCCTGCTGGAGATGGACTAAATAAAACCATCTGTAGGGGTTTTTTGGGGTTTTTCTTGGCTAAGGAAGATTCACCCTGAGCTAACATCTGCTGCCAATCTTCTATTTTGTACATGGGTCACCGCCTCAACATGGCCACCGATGAGTGGTATAAGTTCACGCCAGGGAACCGAACCAAAGTGGAGCACACTGAACTTAACCACTAGGCCACCAGCCAGTCCCTAATGCAGTGTACACGTTTTAATGAAGTTTATTTAAATTTCCTTACAAATAAACTTTTGTGCTAAAACTAATGATTGTCAAAGTTGTGCGATAGGTATATTAGGATTCATTGCAAGATTCACTCTACTTAAATAAATGTAAAAATTTTTCCATAACAAAAAGTTAACTTTTTATATTTTCCTACATTTTTGTGAGGGAATTTGTGTTTTAAGGACATTCACAAATTTCAGAACTAAAAGAGCTGTCTGACAGCCATCACTACTGTCAAGATTCTACACTAATTACTATTTTATATTCCATATTCTTTCAATAATACAAAAGCAATTTTCCACATTATGACATGTTTTCATGAACATTATTTTCACGGCTACTTAACATTCCATTGAATGGATATACAGTAATATATTTAATTATTCCCCTACCATCGGTGATTCAAGTGGTTTCTAATTTTTTGTTATTAAAAACAGTGCTCCACCAAACATCTTTCTACCTAAAACATTTTATTTGAATTTAGGATTTTTTCTTACAACAATGACTCCCAAAGCATGGTAGGAGAGAGAATATGTAAATATTTATCTCTCCCCAGACCCACCCCAGCAATCTCCACCCAGAGTCACTAGGTAACTCTGTAGAAAAGGGTTAACATAGTAGAGCTGAAGATCCTATCGTCAGAAAGGCCTGCCAACAAAGATATCCCCACCTTTCCCTAACTGGTAAGAGTGGCTCACAGTGCCCAGACTGTTTGTGCAAACGTTAGGAAGAAGAAAGTGCCTCCAATAAAAACCCTGAGTGCAGAGTCTCTAGTGGACTTCCCTGAACAAACACGATGCACACATGTTGCTGCATTGTCCTTGCTGGGGGAAGAGTGTGTGCTCCCTCTTGTGAGGGAGAGAACATACAGAGGCCTACATATGGATTCCTCCAGACTCTGCCTAGGCCTTTTTCCCTTACAATCCGGCTCTGTATCTTTACTGTGTTACTCTAATAGATCTCAACCCTGAGTAAAACTATATGCTGAGCCCGCTAGAATTTCTAGCAAATCTCTGAACATGAGGGTGGCCTTGGAGACACTTGACACAGCACTGAAGCCCATTCAGCCTACTAGACAACTCTAAGACAGGCTAACAGAACACCTGATCACTAGTAAGGCCACATGTTCACAGCTCTAGGCAAGAACTGGCGATTACCCTGCTACCCCAGGTTATAGATTACTCTGCTATTCCAGGTTAGAGAGCACCCTGGGTAAATTTCACATATCTCCTTCCCCTGCCAAGACAGGCAAACATTTCTTAGTTCTGAAACTCTCTGGCAGATATAGTCATTCTGAGACTGCAGCTGTATCAATGAGTCGGCCTATCTCCTCTCACTAGAATATAAGCTCCAAAAGAACAAGAATTTGGGGGCTTTATTTGTTCACTGAGGTATCAAGGTGCCTAAAAGACAGCTCAACACATAAAAGACTCTCAATAAATATTTGTTGAATGAATTAACGGATATTCTCAGGCATCCCCAAATTCTCAAGTTGAAGAAACCTGGTCTAAAAAACATAACATAATTTGTATCTCAGCACTACTGCTTAGCAAGTCTCAACTTTAGTTTTCTCATTGATAAAATGAGACTAATCACCTAATTTACTGAAGGGAAGATGAACGCAATACTATATATGGGTAAATGCCTCCTGACAAATAATAGACACTCAATAACATGACAGACCTTATTTAGAAAATCAAGGAACTATAATTTCCTATAGCTCATAATAATAAATTTTTTTACAAGATACAAGCTGAGCTACTTTAGTCAGGTGGAATATTAAATACTGTTACTTGGGAAGTATTATAGCTTCTGCATTTCTGCCTAATTATAGATTCCAGAGTGGATTCATGGATACCAGTTAGGCAACCACTGTAGTGATCTGCGTAAGAGAAGACAGTAGCTTGGACTACAACAGTAGCAGATCAGAAAGGTATCTAAGAACAGAAAAGAAACAACAGGACTTGGTGACAGTGAATTTGAAAGGTAAGGGAAAGGGAAGTGTTCTGGTTTACACACAGATAGCTGGTAGTAACAGTTACTAAAAAAAGGACCTGGTGTGGGGAGATATCATGAGTTTCTTTTTGAAGACACTGAATTTGGTGTGTTTTAGGGACAATGAGTTTCTTCCTGCAGGCCTCAATCATCCTATTCCCCTAGCAACAAAGACTAAGGCCCAATCAAAGGACTGTTTTATGGGCAATGGCTCAATTATCATTGGCAAAGAGCATGGGGTGGCAAGAGGAAGAATAGGTACAAAGACAGCCCAGCTCAATATACAGAAAGCAAAAGAACAAAAGATGAAGAAAAACTGTTTTCACTGACCATCTAAGACACTGAACAATTCAACCATACTATGGATCGTTTATATGATCAGCACTATTATAAGTCACTGTGCCTAAAAGATAAATAAGACAACGCTGGAACTCACACTATAAAGAGAAAGACAAATAATGTAAAAGAAGAAAACCTGAAATGATTTTGGCTGGGTACATCAGCACCAATTTTATGAACTATTCACTATGTAAGCCTAAATACCACATAGCATACAAATTCTCTAAACTTATCTGCTTAACGTACTATTTGATTACCAATATATAGGCAAGTTGTGATTGAATAATTCTATGTGACACACAAAAATCAATCCTATTTCTTTTTTAGTCACATTATATGTACTTCATCTTCCCAGGGTGCTGTTCATCTACTGTTAAAAATAACTATGAAATGTTTAGCTTCTCTATTAGACTGGCTTTCAGCAAATCAGAACTTCCACTTACCGTGTTCCTCATTCTTGCAAGATACTACCTTTATAAGCAAGGATAAATTATGTCAATTTACTTATCTGTACCTGTAGACACACTGAAAGAGAACAAAGAAACAGTATTCCTAAAATAATATGGTCAGGGGCTTGCCCAGTGGCACAGCAGTTAAGTTTGCACATTCTGCTTTGGCCGCCCAGAGTTCACCGATTCGGATCCCAGGTGTGGACATGGCACCGCTTGGCAAGCCATACTGTGGTAGGCGTCCCACATATGAAGTAGAGGAAGATGGGCATGGATGTTAGCTCAGAGCCAGTCTTCCTCAGCAAAAAGAGGAGGATTGGTGGCAGACGTTAGCTCAGGGCTAATCTTCCTCAAAAATAAATAAATAAATAATATGGTCAGCTAACAAATAACCTGATTTCAAAACAAGCAAAGGACTTGAATAAACATTTCTCCAGAGATATACAAATGGTCCAAATGCATATAAAAAGATGTTCAACATCACTAATAATTAACGAAATGTAAATAAAAGCCACAATGAGATGTGGACAGCTACAATAAAAAAAACCAGAAAACTGTTGGCAAAGACGTAGAGAAATTGGAACACTTGTACACTGTTGGCGGCACGGGACCAAAATGGTTCAGCTGCTATGGAAAACAGGATGGCAATTCCTCAAAAAATTAAAAATAACATTACCACATGATCCGGTAATCCCATTTCTGGGTATGTATCTAAAAGAACAGAAAGTAGGATTTCAAAGAGATATTTATACACCCATGTTTACAGAGCATTATTCAAAATAGCTAAGACATGGAAGCAACTAAGTGTCCACCAGTGGATGAATGGATAAACAAAATGTGGTATATAGATATAATGGAATACTACTCAGCCTTAAAAAGGAAGGAGATTCTGATACATGCTACAACATGGATAAACCTTAAGGACATTATGCTAAGGGAAATATGTCAGTCACAAAAAGACAAACATGTATGACTGCACTTACATGATGTATTTCAAGTAGTCAAATTAATAGACACAAAGACTAAATGGTGGTTTTCAGGGGCTGGGGCAGAGGGGAATGGGAAGCTGTTGTTTAATGGGCATAGAGTTTCAGTTTTGCAGGAGGAATCAGTTTTGGAGATTGTACAACAATGTGAATATACGCAACACTTAGAAATGGTTAAGATGGTAAATGTGATGGGTCTTTTACCACAATTAAAACTAAAAAAAAAAAAAAGCACGATTGGCTAAAATCTTTTCACTAACACACAGAGCTAACAATTTCTCTCCATCTATTAAAAGAGAAACATTTACTCCTCAACTTAAAACTAGCCAAAACTACTTAGATAACTGGTTAACTCGAAGAGCTCAACTTCCTCAGGGAAAGTTACTCTAGACCAGGGATGGGTAGCATTGGCTATTTTTATACTTCCCACAAACTAAGAATGGTTTTTTACATTTTTAATGATTGCAGGGGGAAATCAAAACAAGAATAATTCACAAGTAGAAATTACATGAAACTCAAATTTCGTGTCCATAAATAAGGTTTTATTGGTACACAGCCATGCTCATTCGTCTGCATATTGTCCAGAGCCGCACACGCACGGCACAAGGGCAGAGAGTAGCTGCAACAGAGATGGTACAGTCTACAAGACCTGAAATACTTACTAACACATCCTTTACAAAAAAGAGTTCGCCAACTCGTGCTCTTTATCTAATTCCAAAATAACGAATTAGTTGCAAAGCAGAAATAAAATGAAGCAAATAAAAAGAAGAGGTATCCATTTTTTTAAATGTTGATTCAATGATCTGTTTAAAAGTAAAAAACCACAGTCTTCTATGTAGCTTTTTATTTTCTTTCTACAACCAAGACATCTACACATACACAGAGGCACACAGGCACGTGCACAAATGCTTTTATTTTTAATACCTGCTGTAAATCTGGAGTAACTCTCAATCTTAGGATAAACTTTCGTAGGTTCTTAAGCTCTTTGGGCACTCTTAACAAATATAGGACTTATACACTGACTTGATCATACAGCTTTGTATTCTGAAATGACTGGGCTAACGTTATATTTACTTTATACAAATTTAGAAAAGGTATCCTAAAAACAGTTAAATACACAATAAAACTGCTGAGAACTCATGATAATTAATGAAAAGTTTCTATCATTTTGATCACTTTCTTGCTAAAACCAAGCTCGGGGTGGGGAGTTAATTTATCATTAGCTTTCAAAGATAAAATAAAATCCTTCAACCATCAAGTTTCAGACAGTGTTCTAACTAGCCATGCAGCTATGTTTTAGCCAATAACTTAGTAACAGAAAATTTAAGGGAGAACAACATTTGTTAAATCTTAAGATACTTAAAACAACATATTTAACATATTTATCTTGGTTTTAGCAAGTAAAGAGTTAAATTACTGTAAATTGATCCTAGCAAGCAGCTTGTCATACCCTGGTATACTGATCTGAAAAGTCTCTATTTCAAACCCTCAAATTTCAGATGCTAGTATTTTGGCAACAAGCTGAAATAATTTACCCCCCTTTTAAAATTCTGATCATTTTTTTCCACTATTCCCTAATCTAGAGAAGTAAATTAAACAGTACAAAGAAATGCAAGTAATTTTAACATGAGAACTATCACATTCCTTGTAGTTAGTAAATACTGTAGTAAAAGTAAGCTTTGGCAGTAATAAACTGTAGTAATGGCTCCATGGTATCAAAGACGTGACCTCAGTTAATTAACTTGGTTCTCTCCTAAAAAAGATACTTATCTAAACAATTTTATGATCAAGCAATTCAAAATTGTCATCATTTTCAATAAGTCTTAAGAAATTTAAATAATTCTTAAATAACAAACAGAAAAGGTAATGAACATGTGGAAAACTGCTTATGTTCTTGGTAATCATATATATATGCAAGTAAAATAATCTGGAATATCACAACTACTTAACAAGCCAAACACTTTTTAAATATACTACCACTGATGTTTCCATTAAACTGGTTCATATGTGTGTTGCTGGTGGCATTGTAAGTAGATACAATTCTTACAATATAGTAATATCCAGAAAGAAACTGGTACTTTTTGACCAAATAACTTAAATTGAAACAATAACTACAAGGTATGAGGCATGAAAATTTCCAAAGGCATATGAAGTGTTATAGTGTATTTAGCAACCCTAAAAGTCTGTTTCTAAAGCTAAAACAGTTTTTTCCAATAAACTATTGTTCAAAGGGCAATAACTTAAAAGAAGCAAAGTAACAAAATAAAAATGTGTGTCACATTTTTACCTGTAGTGGAAAGAACTGAGAAAATATCCAACCTTAAAGGAACAGTGTCTATGTCCATCAAAAAAATGGATCCCAGCCATTAAGTTATGAAAGAAAGGTGCAAAGATTAACTATGACCTTTTAGAACATAACTCCTGAATGAGATACAACTCCACTATGACTAACTGACTAGAAAACAGTTTTTTCCAGACTCAAAAAGCTATATTTGAGTGGCAGGATTGTGAGCTACGTATATTATTTTAGAACTTTATCAATATATTGCCTTTTCATAATAACAGAAAAAAAGTAGTCCCAGATATCATTTACTCAACGATACATTCATTACCACTATCTTCGATTATTCACAAATTTACCCAGTAATTACAATGTCTGAAAAATATCCAAAAGCCAAGAAGACTACAGCCTGCTGCTGGCATTAAAGACAGCTGTACATTATTCTAGCCAAAAACATCATATACAAATGCAAAACTACAAATTCTTGTAAATGACAAACATTATGATTTGTTATACTTCTTCAGCATCATGCTCACTGCAACCAACTTCATTATAAGTATTTCATGAAGGAAGAAAAGAGCTGGTAAAAAAACACTGTAATGCTCTAAAGATTGTTTATTTGAACCCAAATATAACTTACACCGGTACTACTTCATTGCCCAAAAAATGCTTTAAAAATTACAGTAATCTTCAAGGCATTAAAGGCAAAGATATTTTTGCTTCAACTTAAACCTACAACTCCAGATGGCTAACTACTCCACAAGTTGGCCCTATTCAAACTGTTATACATAACCAATTGGCAATTAAAACAAAAGAAAGGAAAGAAGGGAGAGAGGAAAGAAGGGAGTGGCGAGAGGAGGAAAAAAGATTCAAATTCACCCCAAATTTTCAAACCAATGAAAGCATTAAAAATAAAAGCAAATAAGAACTTTTTACTACCAGTAATGGCAATTAGGTAAATCAGATCAATCTTCTGGCTGAGGAAACTTGAAAAGTTGGACTAAAATTTTAAAAGAAAAGTCTGCTTATAGATATTAGGCAGTGAAGAATCATGGGGCCAAAATTCAGGAAAAAAAGAAATTCCAGAGAGATGAGTCAGGTCTATGAGGCTTCCCTGCCCCTAGAGGCATTTGCTGATTCCAGAACTAGTGACTGAGAGGCTGAGAAGCTATGCAAAACTCTGGCAGCATCACTGGGCTAGCCAGACAAAAAATGAAATCTAGAGCCTCCCCCAAACTTTGGATTGGGATCCCAATCTCAGAGCAAGAGTGGATTAAAGCTCAGAGCAAGAGTACAGTCCAGCTTCTAATCTCAATTCTGAAAAGTGGCTCAAGAAAATATGAGATTTATAGTGTCCCTCTACTTCTGCCAAAATGTAAATGTAAATGTAAATCCTGTCATGGAAGACTGCCATCATTCTAGGCCCAAATTATTTCTATAGTTTTTCATTAAAAAAAAGTCCCAAATGTAATTTTAGAAAAACAACAGAAAGCCAAGAAAATAACACATGACTGAATAGCAAATGAAACATGGAACAAGACCCAAACAGATCTAGAAAATAAAGTTATTTGACTTTCAAACAACCATGCTGATAGTAAAACTGAGAACTTTGGCAGAGAACCTAAAACTCAAAAGAGAACCAAATTGATTTCCAGAACTAAAAAGTAAAAGAACACGGATTAAGAACTCAGTAGTGAGTTTGGTGCATATTAGACATAGTTCAACAGAAAATTAGTGAACTAGAAGATAGCTCAGAAAAACATATCTTCAAAAAGGTACACAGGAATAAAAAGATGAAAATACAGAAAAGGGGATAAGAAACATACAGCATACAATAAGAAAGTCTGATACAAATATAACTGGCATCCCAGAAGGAGATAAGACAACAGGACAAGAGCACTAGTCAAAGAGCTAATGGGCTGAGAATTTCCCAAAACTTATGAAAGCCCTTAATAGTGCTGGCCAACAAACTTTCTGCAATGATGGAAATGTTCTCCATCTGCCAATAAGGCAGCTAAAACTACATGTGGGTGATGAGAATGTGAAATGTGAGAAACTGAATTTTTAACTTTTTAAATGATAATTAATTTAAATAGACACATACAGCCAGTAGCATTGGATAGGGAAGCCCCAAGTTACAGATCTCAGAAGTCCTACAAACACCAAGTAGAAAAAAAGAAAAGCACATCTAGACACATCACAGTAAAACTTCTTGAAAACTGGAAGTAAATCCCCCTAAATCTGAAAAGCAACCAGAGGCTAAAAGCTAGATTACCATCAAAGGAGCAACAATAAGACTGACAGCTAATTTCTGAAGAGAAACAATGGAAACCAGATCTCATTGCAATAATATGCAACAGTGCTAAATGAAAATAACTGCCTACCTAGATCCCCATTAGCAGACAAACAATAACAATTTACACTAGATAGGCCCAAATAGAGAAAATACTAAAGAGTATTCTTCAGGCAGATAGAAAATTAACTCAGCTTTTTTGTTTCCTTAAAAAAAAAGGTAAATATACAGGTAAATATAAATGCAATATTATTGTACAAACACTAATATTATCTTGTGGGTGGTTAAGATATATAAAGAACTAAACTATTCAGTAATAATAGCATATAATTTGGGAGAGGGAAATGTACACTTGATGTTTTCTAAAGTTGTTACATTTACCAGGAAGAGGAAAAAGTGCTGACTTACATTACACTTTAACAAGTCAAGAAGGCATATTTTAATTTGTAGGATAACCACTAAAAACAAAAACAAAAAAAAAGGATATAACCATTAAGCTAACTGTGAAGGATTATTTGAAATAAAAAATAACAACAATCCAAAAGAAGGCAGAAAGGAAAGTAAGAGAAACTTCAAAGAAACAGGATAAATAGAAATGATTTATTAAGAACATCAATTTAAACCCAAATCTATCAGTAAGTATCTTAAATGTGAATTTACTAAATGTTCCAACTGAAATATAAACACGGTCAAACTAGTTTTTTTTAAAGAATATGTGCTACTTACAAAAGACAACTAAAATATAAACAAAAGTTGAAAGTAAAAGAATAGAAACATAAATACCATGCAAACATTTAGCAACTGAAAGCTAGTGTTATCTGTCTTAACACTAAAGTACACTATAACACAAAATGCATTAGTAGAGATAAAGAGGAACATTTCATCATAACAAAAGGTTTGACTTAGCAGGTAGATATAAAATTCTTAATTTGTAAACACCTATAACATAGTTTAAGTATATAAAACCAAAAATGACAGAAACTATACAGAGAAACAAACAAATCTACAATCATTTCAGGACATTTTAACAAACTTTCTCTGAATAAGAGCAAACAAAAGTAATGATAATTTTAAAAAGAAACAAACAATATAACTGATATACATATTACATCTCATCTAACAAGCACAGCCTACAAAATTTTTTCTGTTGTTGTATATATACAAGGAATAATTACCAAGAAAGACTATATGTTGGGTCATAAAGCAAGTCTCAAATTTTAAAGAATTGAAATCTTATAGATTCAGTTCTTATTATAGTGAGCTAAGTTAGAAAGCAGTAAGAAAAAGCAATTTAGAAAAACTTTACTAAGTTTTTAAGTAAATTAACCAATATACTTTTGAATAATCCATGGATCAAAGAGAAATTGTGGAAATTATGGAATGTTTTGGGCTGAATACACACACACACACACACACACACACACACATATATATGGACATACACATGCATATCAAGACCTGGGGGAATGAACTATACACTTTAAAATGGTTAACTGTATGTTTTGTGAATTTCACCTTAATTTTTTAAAAAAGCAAAAAAATTTGAGAAAGGAAGCCAAATTCATGCTTACGAAACTTTATAACCTCAAATACATGTTGGAGGAAGGGGAAGAAGGCTGAAAATCCAAGAGCTAAGCATTTGTCATGTCACAAAAGTCTAGAAAAAGAACAGCAAATTAAACCCAAAGAAAGCAGCAAAAATCAATCAAATAGAAAATAAACATAAACGAGAAAGAATAATCAAAGCTAAAAGTTGGCTCCATGAAAAGACTAATAAGCTGGTAAGATGGAGCAAGAAAAAAAAGAGAGCAAAGATAGTGATTATCTGGAATGAAAAAGAGGACATCACTACAGATCCTAGACATAGAAAGATCACAAGGAAATATTAATTACAATTTTATGCAGACCCATTTGAAAGTTTAGATAAAATGGAGGAATTCCTAGAAAACACAATCTACCAAAACTGATGTGAAAATTGAAACTCCAGAGAGTACTTTGACACTATAGAAGTTGAAGCCATTACTTGAAACTTCACAGAGAAAAGTCCAGGCCTAGAAAGCTTCCTCAGTGAATCTTACCAAATATTTAAAGAAGTTATAACACATTTCTTACATAAATCCTTTGAGATAATGGTTTTAAAACAAAGAAAAGCACATCCCAACTCATTTTTATGAAGCCAGTATCACCTTGATACAAAACCTGACAAGGACATTATGAGAAAGGCAAGTCACAGACCTATCTCATTCATGAACATAAGCGCAAAAATACTAAACAAAAGATCAGCAAAGTAACTTGTATAAAAAGAAGAATGGCTTACAATTAAATTAGGTTTAGTCCAGAAAATCAAAGTTGGTTTAATACTTGAAGAGCAATAAAATAATTAATTGCATTAAAAAAATCTGGAGAAAAGTTAAATGATCATCTAACTAGATGTAGAGGGGCTGGCCCCGTAGCCGAGAGGTTAAGTTCACGCGCTCCGGCAGGCGGCCCAGTGTTTCGTTGGTTCGAATCCTGGAAGCGGACATGGCACTGCTCATCAAACCACGCTGAGGCAGTGTCCCACATGCCACAACTAGAAGGACCCACAAAGAATATACAACTATGTACCAGGGGGCTTTGGGGAGAAAAAGGAAAAAAATAAAATCTTTTAAATAAATAAATAAATAGATGTAGAAAAAGCATTTGATAAAATTCAACATCCATTCATGATTCAAACAAAAACAACCTAGTAACTAGCAGTAGAAACGAATTTCCTAATCTGAGAAAGGATAGATCCAAAATGTCTATATACTAAACAATGAAATACTGACTGTCCCCTCTACTTCCAAAATTAGGAGTCACACAAGGATTCCCACTATAACCAATCTATTCAACACTGTACTAGACAGTCACTGTAATAAGACAATTAAAAAAAGCTGTAAGATTGAAAAAGATAAATTATCATTCATAGGCCATACGTTCATAGAAAATGAATCTAGTTGAGATAAACTATCAGAATTATAAGCAAGGTTGCTCATTACCAAGTAAATATGCAAAAATTAACTGAATTTCTACATATCAGCAATAAATAGAAAATAACAGTTAAAAAGTGATATCATTTACAATAACATCAAAAACTAAAAATAAGGGCCAGCCCTGAAGACCTAGTGGTTAAAATTCAGCACGTTCTGCTTCGGCAGCCTGGGTTCAGATGCTGGCATGGAACCACAACCACTCATCTGTCAGTAGCCATGCTGTGGCAGCAGCTCAAAGAAGAACTAGAATGACTTACAACTAGAATATACAACTATGTACTGGAGCTTTGGGGAGGGAAAAAAAAGTGACAGGAAGATTGGCAAGAGATGTTGTTAGCTCAGGGCAAATCTTTCCCAGAAAAAATAAATAAATAAATAAAAATAAAACACCTAGCAGTGTTAATAAAATTATGCAAGATTATTACAGAGAAAACTATAAATATGATTGAAATGATGCAGAGACTAGACTATATACATGGATTGGAACACTCAATATTGTAAAGATCTGATCAACAGATTCAGGGCAATCTCAATCACACCCCCAATAGATTGGTTGGTTTGTTTTTGCAGAACTCAGCCAAAAATAGCCAAAGCAATCTTGAAGAAAATCAATAAAGTGTGTATTAATTTTCTATTGCCGTCCTAACAATTTATCACAAATTTAGTGGCTTAAAACACCCATTCATTACCTCCAGTTTTTGTGGGTCAGAAATCTTGGCACAGCATGACTCAGCTGGTTCTCTGCTTAGAGTCTCACAAGAATGAAAGCAAGCTATCAGCCAGGTTGTGTTCCTGTCTGGAAACTCTAGGAAAGAATCCATTTCCAGGTTGATTTAGGATATTGGCAAAATTCAGTTCCAAGCAGCTGTAGTGGACAGACGTTCCCACTTCCTTGCTATCCATCAAGTGAGGGTTGGTCTCAGCTTCTAGGGGCTGCCTATATTCCCTGGCACACAGCCCCCTTCCAAAGGTAACAAGAGCAGCTCAAGTCCTTTTCATGTTTCTGAGTCAAATCTCTCTGACCTCTCCATCTACCCCATCTCTCTTCTGCTTTGTCCTTCTGCCTTCTTCTTGCCTTCTCTTCCGCCTCTTCTGTTTCTAAGGGTTTGTGTGATTACCCCAGGGGCCACCCAAATAATCCATGATAATCTCACTATTTTAAGGTCTGTTGATTAGCAGCCTTACTTACACCTGCAAAATCCCTTCACAGGGCTACCTAGATTAGCATTCAACTGAACAATCCGGGGACAGAAATCTTGGAAGAACATCCTTATAACTCACTATCAAAGCAGGAAAGTTTGTTTTACTGATAAATCAAGCTAATCATTAAACTATGGTAATTAAAACAGTATGGTACCAGCACAAGAACATACAAATGATACAGAATATACAGCCTAGTAACAGACCTGTTTCTGGATACAGACATTTGATTTACCAAAAAAGGAAGCACTGCAAAACAGTGGGAAAGAACAATTTTTTTCCATAAATGGTGCTGGGACATCAGATAGCCATATGGAAATGAAACTTACTCCTACCTCACTCCACATAGAAAAATATCAACTTCAGAGGATTATAGATCTAAATGTGAAAAGCATAATAATAATAACAAAGTTTCCGAAGATAACATAGGAGAGTAGGATTTCAGGAACAGTGGCATGAGGAGCTCAGTGGACCATCTCTCCAGTGAAATAACCATTGAACTGGTGAAAATTTTTTTTAAAAAAACAACCAACCATTTAATGCCTCTGGAAATTGTCCTAAGGGCATACAGCAAATGGAGAAACATTTATTCAAGAAAACATACACTAAATTGAAGTGAGAAAAGCAAGCATTTGTGACATTTGAGCCATAAGCCACTCTCACTCACACCCCACAACTTAAGGTGACTGAAGTTCTACACCAGACGGGTGCTACAGGAGCTCCCCTACCTCAGACTAGGACAATAATTTCATTCCAGGAGGAGAAGCCTGCTGGCATCTCTCACCATCCACCCCACCCCCAGCTCCATGTTGCAGAAACTCTATGCCAGGCAGGCATGGATGAGAAGACTGTGGGTCCCTTTCCCCAGCCCCACTTATAAGCCAAAAGCTCCAGTCCAGGTATAGTACACCAAAAATACTGGGTCCCAATTGCTCACTCATAAGGCAGAGGTTCTTTACTAAGAGAGGCAAGCTAAGAATAGGGGCTACCATCCTCACCCAGTGCCCTACTCCTAGAGTGGGGTACCACTTCAAAAGAAGTGATCTCCAGGGCCAGCCCAGTGGCATAGTGGTTAAGTTCATGTGATCTGATTCAGCGGCTGATGGTTTGCAGGTTCAGACCTACACACTGCTCATCAAGCCATGCTGTGGTGGCATCCCACATACAAAAAAACAGAGGAAGACTGGCACAGATGTTAGCTCAGTGACAATCTTCCTCACCAAAAAAAAAAAAAAAAAAAAGTGATCTCCCATCTCTGCTTCTAACTCCACTGCAGCAAAGCAGGTGTTTTTCAGGGGAAAAGAAAGACCATAAAAACAGAAAGCTCTGTTCTCTACCAAAGTAAACTAACTTTATTTGAAACAGACTGTGAGGAAGTTTATTTCTAAGAGCATTGACCAAAACTATGGAGATCTTGGGAGTGAACAGCTAAAAGGAGGCTGGTAGTTCCAAGACAGTGGTAGCAACAAGCAAAGCTACATACCAGCTATAAGAACAAGTCAAAGAGAAGGGTAGTAAGAGCCCTCTTGGGGTAAGCACAAGTCTCAAAGACTAGCAACACTTAGCATCTGCAGAGACCTAACTTAATGCAATCAGACGGTGGAGCAATTTATGCCTTAGATGTTGATGAAAACAACTGAGCCATCAGCTAGCAATTAGTGGAGCCAACAACTGGGTATGATAGCAATAGAAGCACACCAGCCAAAAGCTTAATGGTGAGATCACCAAAAGAAACAAAGAGAACATGGCCAAAACCACAGTCATCTCTGGTGGTCAGGGAGATTGTGCACATGCCTTTGAGAGGGCCCAAACGTTGGATTCAGCAATGAGATCAAAGCAGCTATTATAAATACGTTCAAAGAACTAAAGGAAACCGTGCTTAAAGAATTAAAGGAAGGTATCATGACAAAGTCTCATCAAATAGAAAATATCAATGAAAAGTTAGGAATTACATATACAAAATAAGCAAATGAAAATACTGGAGTTGAAGTGTACAATAACTGAAATGAAAAATTTACTAGAGGGGCTAAACAGCAGATTTGAGTTGGCAGAGGAATGAGAGTCAGTTCTTCTGGCTACACCAGAGAATAATTCAAATCTACATAAGAAAACAGGAGTGCCAGTAAAAAGAGTTTAATTGTATATTTTTTCTCCTTTCTTCTCTTAACTGATTTAAAAAGCAATGGCACCTACAACATGTATACAATTGTATTTTGGGGCCTATAATATACAGAAATGTAATATATTTAACAATAATAACATGAATAAAGCAGGTGGAGACAAGCTCTATTGGAGCAAGGAATTGACATCAGATGGTAAATTAAATCACAGGAGGAAATTAAGAGAACTAGAGATGAAAAATAATAAAGTTGGTATAAAAACTATAAATATGTATGTGTTTCCCTTTTTTAACCTCAAGTTTCTTTAAAAGACATGAAATTATATAAAGTAATAATTATAAAAATGTATTTTTGGGCTTGTAACATAAGTGTACATGTAACAAAAACGGGGAGGCTGGCGTAGCTATATAGGAGTAGTTTCTATATATCACTGGAATTAAGTTAGTATAAATCTGAAGTAGATTCTAATAAGATATGTAATGTAAACTCTAGAGCAATCACTAAGAAAATAACTCAAAAAATAGTTTAAAAAATCATTAAAGGAATTAAAATGTTACACTAGAAAATATTCACTGAATGCAAAAGAAAGCAATAAAGGAGGTGCAGAAGGACAAAAAGATATGAGACATAAACAAAAAAAGCAAAATGGCAGACATAAATCCAACTACATCAATAATATTAAATGTGAATGGAGGACCAGCCCCAGTGACCTAATGGTTAAGTTCGGCACGCTCCACTTTGGTGGACCGGGTTCGGTTCCTGGGCACGGACCTACACCACTGATCTCTCAGTGGCCATGCTGTGGTGGTGGCTCACATACAAATAGGAAGATTGGCAACAGATGTTAGCTCAGGGCAGATGTTCCTCAGCAAAAATTTTAAAAAGTGAATGGATTAGGGGCTGGCCCCGTGGCCGAGTGGTTGAGTTCGCGTGCTCCGCTGCACGTGGCCCAGTGTTTCGTTAGTTCGAATCCTGGGCGCGGACATGGCACTGCTCATCAGACCACGCTGAGGCAGCGTCCCACATGCCACAACTAGAAGAACCCACAACGAAGAATACACAACTATGTACCCGGGGGGCTTTGGGGAGAAAAAGGAAAAAATAAAATCTTTAAAAAAAAAAAAAGTGAATGGATTAAACAATAAAATCAAGAGGTAGAGACTGTAGGATTGGATTAAAAAAGAACAAGATCCAACTAAATGCTGTCTATGAACACACACTTTAGATTCAAAGACACAAATAGGATGAAAGTAAATGGATGGAAAAAGACACCATGCAAAGAGTAACCATAAAGGAAGTGGAATGGATATACTAACATCAGACAGCCTCTAAAATGTTTTTAGAGGTGAAGAGGAACATTTTATAACAATTAAAGTGTCAATCTATGAGTAAGATATAAAGTTATAAACATATATGCATCTTATAGCAGGCCCTCAAAATACATGAAACACAACTCAATCAGAGGTAGAAATAGACAATCCAACAATAGCTGGGAGACCTCAATACTCCATTTTCAATAATGAATAGAACAGGATAGAAGATTAACAAAGAAAACAGAAAAGTTAAACACTACAAACCAGCTAGATCTAACAGACATCTAGAGAATACTCCATCCAACCATAGAATACACATTCTTCTAAAGCACACATGGAACATTCTCCAGGACAGACCATATGCTAGGTCATGAAACAAGCATCAACAAACTGAAAAGGATTGAAAACATACAAAGTATATTCTCTGACCACAATGGAATTAAATTAAAAATCAATTACAGAAAGAAAATTGGGAAACCCACAAATATGTGGAAATTAACTCCTAAATCACCAATAGGTCAAAGAAGAAATCAAAAGGAAAATTAGAAAACACTTGAGATGAATAAAAACAAAAACAACATATAAAAACTTATGGAATAAACAGTGCTTAGAGAGAAATTTACAACTATAAATACCTATATTAAAAGAGAGAAAATATTTGTATGAACTTGAGATACTTCTTAAATATCATAAAGAAAGGGAAAAAGCAGACCATTGAACAAGGGGGAAATGTTTTCAATAAAAAATAAAGGGTACTTATCCAAAACACAAAAAGAATTCCTTCAAATAAATTATTTTTTTTGTAAAGACAAACACCACAAAGGAAAACAAACCAAAAGATCTGAATAGGCACTTCACAATAGGTATCCAATAAACTTATGAAAAAATGGTAAACATCTTAACTCATCAAGGAAATGAAAATTAAAACTACAAATAGAACTTCACATCCATCAGAATAGCAAAAAAATAAAATAATAATACTAACAATTCCAATTGTTAATGAGGATGTGGAGCAATGAGAACTCTCATACACTGTTCATGGGAATGCAAACTGTTACAACCACTTTGGGAAACTGGCACTTTTGACTAAAGGCAAACCCATACATATCCTATAACCCAGGAAATTTACTGTTAGGTATACACTTAACAGATATTAACAGTACATGAAAAGACAGGTATAAACATGTTCATACAGCATTATTAGTAATAGTCAAGAAGTGGAAATCATCCAAACATCCATCACGATTGTATAAATAAACTGGTATATGCATACAAAGTAATATTATAGAGCAACGAAAATGAATACAGTTACAGGAATTAACATGGATGAATCTCAAAACCATGTGCAGCAAAAGTAGCTAGAAACAAAATATATACTGTGTCAGTCCATTTATATAAAGTTCAAAAACTGGCATCATTAAGTCAGCATAGTGATTGCCTTGGGGAAAAGGGAGAAGGTAGTGACAGCTGGAGGCAGAAAGAGGACTTTGGAAGCACTGGCAATGTTCTATTTCTTGACTGAGTGGTAGTTACACAAATCATGGTTTATAATAATTCACTGAGCATTAATTTATTTGTGTGCATTTTCTATATGTGTTATGTTTCAATAATGAAAGTATATGAAAATGAACCATATAAAATTAAAAAATAAAATTGATTGAATCAATAAAATGAGAGTACATGAACTTTAGAGGGTACTAACTTTTAAAGATGTACTTAAAAATATTACAAGGAGGGGCTGGCCCGGTGGCGCAGCGGTTAAGTTCGCATGTTCCACCTCTCAGAGGCCCAGGGTTTGCCAGTTCGGATCCCGGGTGTGGACATGGCACCGCTTGGGAAATGCCTTGCTGTGGTAGGTGTCCCACATGTAAAGTGGAGGAAGATGGGCACGGATGTTAGCTCAGGGCCAAGCTTCCTCAGCAAAAAGAGAAGGACTGGCAGTTGTTAGCTCAGGGCTAATCTTCCTCAAAAAAAAAAATTACAAGGAAAAACTGGTATTGAATTTAATAACAACATAAAACGTTATATAATGGAAAATATAGAAACATACAAAAAGGAAAAACATGATGGAGAAAATGGTTCCATCAAATATAACAAGGTCTGGCATCACTACCATATTTTCTAATACCTAAGACACACACTTCAAGAAAAACTGGCAATGGACTTTTGATAGAAATATTAAGTTCAATCTCAGTAGCAATCAAGACATACCAACTGAAACAAGAAGATACCGTTTAATAGCTAAATTGGAGGGAAACTATATAATTCTCTTCTCTAGGGAGCACTTTTTTATGCCTCTGTGATAGAAATACAATTTCCTCCCTTCCCACTTTTCCTTTTTAGAGAACATTCCTTCACAGCACTGGAAAAGGTTGCTTCTACGATCCACAAGAGAATAGCGCTACCAAAATTCTTGAATTTCCAGTTTCTAGTTCAGTCCCCTTGAGGCCTAACTGGGTTCTAAGAGATACCCAGCCCCTCTTTCTAATAATAAATCTGTTTTGCTTAAGTTTGTTTCTAGCAACCAAATGACCAATGAATATAACACCTTAATATAGTATATGCTACAACTATATTATAATTCGTCTGTTTATATCAGAAGTTGAAAACTGGCAACTCACAGATTGGTTTATCTGATCCACAAGGTGTTCTTTAAAAGTATGAATTACATGCTATGAATTATACTCTTCCTCACTAGACTGTGACCAAGCTCATGGAGGCAGGGACTATATCTTATATATTTCTGTTTCCTCCGTGCTGGGATCCAGCTCCAAAAATACTTGCTAAATGAACAAACTATACCAGTAAACTTTCCATAAAAGTCTTAAGCTATGACAATTGATTCATCTCTGAAAAGCAATAATAGACTTCAAAATTCCAGTTATCCCATTGGGAAAACAATGACAATATATATTAAATGAAAAAAATATTCATCGCCATTTGCCAAATAAAGTCTTTGAAATATATACTAAAGAAGTAATGCAAAAGAAAAAAAAAGATTATATGCATAATAAATGCCACATTATATAGTAAAAAGAAATGAGACTAACAACTAGGAGTTTTAGTATACATATCAACTAAATAAGTTAGTATACATTCATTTAAAAGATAATGATGAAAATTGCAATATGAGAACATGTACATATGAGGGAATGTAGCCTAAACGTTACTTTTCAATGACCCTCTAATATGAACTTGTTTTTGTCCCTGACTTTCTTCTCAAAAGAAAAAATTCACCAATGTGCAAAGACACACAAATAACAGCAGCAAGTAACTTGCCCAAGGTCAAACAGCTCAGAAGTGACAGAGAAAGAACACAAATCCAGGGCTATCCATAGAAGGTTCACAATCCTAACCCTTATGCTACACTGCCTACACATCCACTAGTAAACACACATTAGTAAGCACCTGGTACACACAAAGCATTCTTCTTGGTACAAATAAGCACACAAAAACACAACGCAGGCCTCTTTTACAATTTTCAATGCAGTGCTTCAAAGTATATTTGTGCATATCAAAGATAAGGCTTGAAACACTAATCCAAATCTAATGCTTGGTGCTTGCTTAAACGTTAAAAGCATGTCTCATAAATTAGATCACTTCTTAAGCCACAGAAAATCACAAGAACTAACATGATGAAGGTAGCAATTTAGAACATCATTTGAAATCTGCCTGTCAGACACAACTCTGCTAGAATTCTTCAACAGGCCAGGGAGACAATCCATCTCAATCGTGGCTTTCTGTGGGTTCCCCAACTCACCCTACCCACTGCCAGAGTGGCTATCTTGTACTTCATCTCCCAGGTCGCAAAAACTGATTAAGGAATTGACAATTAAAACACATCAGCATCAACCCAGAAATGATATGTGGGCATCAGGAAAGAGAAATAGTCTTTCAAGCATGGTTGCTAAACTAAAAGGTTTGTGTCTGGGGCTCCAGAAGCAAGAGGCTAGAAGAACCCAGAAATGGAGACAAAGAGGCTCAATGACATTATTTGAGATCTTGGATCTAAGCTGTTTCCAAAGCTATTCCATCCTCCTCTACACACACAATTCTCAGTTACACAAACCAATAAATTCCTTTTTTAACTTGCTAAAGCTTGTGTTTTCATCATGAGTAAGCAAAAAAATCATGATTAACACACAACCTAAAGAAGAATGGTTAACTAAATAAATTATAGTACATCCATTCAATGGAATAATAACATTGACAGAATAGTGTAACCGTTAAGAGCACGCACTCACTCTGAATCCTACTCTGAATCCTAGCTGTTACATACTCTCTCTGTGTCCTTGGGTAAGTTACTTAACTTCTCTGTGCTTCAATTTCCTCATCTGTAAAACAGGGATATAATAGTACTTATTTCATATGATTGTAATAAGTTAATGAGTTACATTTACAAAGTGCCTAGAACAGAGCCTATCGTTAATAAGTATATGTATTTTTAAAGTAAATTTTTAAAACCTAATACACAAAGCTGACTCAAGCATATAATTACACTGATTTTTTTAAAAGCTGCATACAGAAAAACAAAAAACCATATTTTTTAAGAAGCAAATACACACTATCAAAAAAGACAAAAAAAGGAAACATGCCTCAGGTCTCATGAGAGACAGGATGAATCTGATTGGCTTTACACAAACCTCAGGACCTTCCCCAGTGGCACTATATTCATCATTAGATAGGAAGCACATACATACAGTGTCAAGTGTGTAATCATGAAATCATACAATGTATCACATTTAACAATACCAGCAAGTACCAGGTCAAAGCTTCAGAATTTAAACCTAGAAGAAGTCTGTCATTTTCTCCAGCTAAATTAGTTTTCCAGGAAAGGCACAAATTTATGAGTACAACCAATTCTTAATAATCCATACAAATGAAGAAAAATATTACAAGTCATCCCCCCAAAACCACTCATATTTGGCTTTGCAGTGCATCTTTGTAGAGTACAAGCATTTTTACTTAAATACAAGTATAACTTGTCTTGTTGAAACTCACAGAATTTCATACCTAATAATGAAGCCACATTGAGAAGATTTAAGTGTCACAACCTACCACCTGGATCTTTCGATATCATGCATATCTTCCCATATCATGCTTTGAATTCCTATCAACTCATTCAAATTATCTCTCATTAGATTTACTAAATACTATGTGTTACCAAGGGATTTGTTTTGTATGCGATAAAGTAATTAAAACTAAGGGTTTCAAACAATACTTCTTATAGATGAGCCAGACTGAGCTTCAAGTCTCCTTTCCCTGCCCATATTGAGTGAGCCAAAGAGCTGCCACTAAAACATCTCGGTTTTGTTCAGAGACTTATGAAACAGGTTATACACCCTCCGGAATAAGTGGACTACTACCCCTGTACTGATACGGCTGTGGTGGGCTCATGAGGCCAAAATGTTAAGAAATAAATGGCATTCCAATTTAGATTATTAAACATAAAAATAAGAATTTTCATTAATGAACCTCTAACATTTTCCATGAAAGGACTAAACACATCTGAAAAAGTGAAATGTAAGATTTGCACAGCTGGTAAAGCATTCTAAATTGGGTTGTTTGGTTCTGGGTTTTTACGTGTCTTTTTTTAACCTTATCTTCACACATGTATAAAACTCATGCAAAAAAAAAAAAAAAAAACTTGAGAGGTGAACTGATTGAGCCTAAAACATTGATTAGTAAATTAAAATTTGTTAAGCAAAAACAACTAAAAAATTGCCCCAAACCAAATTTCCATATCTCAGGCAATATATCCTAGTGGTTAAAATGCACTCAACCCTAACATTTACTACTCTGAGTCACACCAGGCAAGTTTCTTCACTTTTCCGTGCTTCAGTTTCTTCATCCGCAAAATGAGAATAATAATTGTATACACCTCACAGAATTATGAGAATTAAATGAATTACGTGCAAACAATAAATTTTAGCTATTATTGTCACTGTTATCCATACCACTCTCTAAATACAACTTGCCTAAGAATTACTAAAAGAAGCATCTTCCTGGGTCTCAAATATGTGTATACTAAGTTATATAATCACTCAGGTTTTTTTAAGAAAATTTAGCAGTCTTGAAGAAAACTTTTTGTTGGGTGCCAACTCTAAAGAGGACATCCTACTATGCACTGAGAATACAGAAATGAACAAAACACAGCCCCTGAATTCAAGACCTTTCTGTCTAATAGGCGCATAAATAAAACTTTAATAAAATAAAAGGCAGCATGATGGAGGTCCTAAGAAATAACATCTCCAATCCTATATGACACTAAGGAACAGAGGCACATAGCTTAGGGGGGCAAACACTCCAGAAATAGTTTCTGAGGAACAATCACTAATTACTTCACTTCAGAGCACCACACTGTTATTTATGTAATTTACATAGTGTTCAATATTTCATAACAGTGCTTTAGAAGGTAGGTCATTAAAAAAGAAAGATCACCCAGCACAATACTTACCATGCTCATAAACAAACAAAAATCTTCTGGTAATAACAAAGATGACTATCTTCCTTTAACAAACCAAAACATAACCTTGAAAAGGTCACTGCTTGTTCAAGAAATATTTCTTTCACCAATAAATACAAACTTTCCTCCAGTAAATTGTATTACAACTGATGTCAAAATAATACTATTTTTGAGCTGGTAGGGAACTTTGAGAGCCTCAAATCCAAACCCCTCATTTTACAGATGAAAAGAAGCCACAAAGTATAATGGAAAAAGCACTAAGTTGAGAATCAGAACACTGAATTTGGGTCTCAACTTTCTTAACAGTAAAAACCCGAGCAAATTATCTAAGTTTCCTCATCTATAAAATGAGAGGTTTGGACTCAGCTGGTTCCCTGATCCCTTTCAGCTCTATAATTCTCATTTTTATGAAACCGAAGCAGAGAGAGAAGTTACTTGCCCAAGGTCACACAGCTAGTTAACAGCACAGGACAGACTACATTTGGATGCCAATTACAATCAACGTACTTTCTCATCCGTACCATACTGCTTCTCCCACTTCATAACACTATTCCTCCAAGATTTTTGGAAATTATTAACATGCATGAAGGATTTTATAAAACTAAATGAAATATTTCTATGGCTCTTTTATAGAAAATGACCTTTAAATCCAAATGCAACAAGTACATGAAGTCTTAAGCTGTGTGTCACTCACTATACTTATTAAGTTGACCTCAAGAAAGTTATGGGAATTTATGTTTGACTTCCCATCACCTAAAATCTAACCTTTCAATCCAACTCATGGAAGAGATTATGTTCGATATAAAATTAACATATGAATTGTTACAGGTAATGATAAAAAGTACATGCATAATTCTCTGAATAAAATGAAAATTAAAATTCTTCATTTTCTTTTATCTCCTGGTTATATTTAATATGCATTTTTAAATTCAACAGAGATCAATTTAAATATTTTTCTTCATGTATCCTCTTTTCAGACTCTTTAGCTTTAAAACCATTAGAACAGATTAAGCATATTACTTCTGAAATCACAAACAATTACAAATAAAAGACTATACATTTTCAAAATTGAAAATCAACCCCCCACAATATTCTAAAATTCAGTGCCCAAATATATTACAACTCTACTAAACTGTATCGTTAGTAGTATCTAAGTCCCTAAAATATCTTCAAAGCTTATTATATCTCAGGGAATTTAGCAAGATTTCAGGAAGACTGATAGTGCTGATTCCAGAAAATACAGGAAAATCCTCAGAGAAAAAGCACAATAAAAATGCAAAATAGCAATAAAGTCAACAATAGTTTCATCCTACTGACAAGAGAATATTCAAAAACATTCATGGATATATAAGTACAGTTTAACTATATATAGCGATTTTCAAAACCGCACAGATTGTTTACATTTTTAAATTGGACGGGACTTTAAGTCACTTAATCCAATAGCACCCAAAATAAGAATCTACAGAATTTATCTCCACCTCCCCCCAAAACGTTCCTCTAGCCCGCTTTAAATTCTTACAGCTAAATACTTCAAGAGGCAACTCCTTCCATTGTTGGACAAGCCTAGTTCCTACACAGTTCTTACATTCTTGTCAAAAAATTATACTGAATTCAACCTATGCCTTCCTAACTTTCACCTGCTGGTCTACCTTCTAAAATAGCAGAACAGATCTACAGTCATGTGCCTCATAATGACATTTCAGTCAACCGTGGACACATATGACAGTGGTCACACAGGGTTAGTACCATATAGCCTAGGTGTGCAGTAGGCTATACCATCTAGGTTTGTGTAAGTACTGTAGAGGAGGAAAAAATTTTCCTCTACCATTCTAGGTTCTTCAGGCTGGTCTAAGAATTAAATTGACATGAGACAGACTAACAGGAGAAAAATAAAAGTTTAATAACAAGTATACATGGGAGAAACCCAGGAAAACTGAGTAACTCACTAAAATGGTCAAAGCCCTCACCTTAAATGCTATCCTCAGCTAAAGACAAAAGATGACAGTAGGGAGGCCAGCCTCGTGGCCTAGTGGTTAAGTTCAGTGCACTTCACTTTGGCAGCCCAGGTTCGGGTTCCTGAGCGAGAACCTACACCACTAGTCGGCAGCCATGCTGTGGCGGCGACCCACATACAAAAATATAGAGGAAGACTGGCACAGATGTTAGCTCAGGGCAAATCTTCCTCAAGCAAAAAGCAGAAGACTGGCAACAGATGTTAGTTCAGGGCAAATCTTCTTCAGAAAAAAAAAAGAAGAAGAAAAAAAAAGATGATGTTGGGGGTGGAGAGAGTCAAGGAGTTCAAAGGGAAGGAAGGAAATACACAGGTAGGTGAAAAAAGCAAATGTTTGGAAAACAAGTATTTGTCTGGCTACACAGAAACAGAAGAAAACAGAGGAGAGCCCAACAAACAGACTTTTCTAGATTCCTCCCTGTCTACCACCTAGTTCATGTTATGCCAGGGTGATAGCTTGCTTCCTGAGACAGGTTTTTTAATCTGAATCCTTTAAGGCAGTTAAGCAGGAGGTAACAAGAAAAACTTTCTGAGTCTTTTGCTTCTTAAAAATAATCAGCCTAAAATAATCCACATGTTAAAGAGACACATTTTGGGGTGGCAAATTTTGTACCCCTTCACAACACTTTATGACATTTGAACAATAACGAAATCGTCCACTGGCGAATTTCTCAGAAGGCATCCCTGTCATTAAGTGACGCATGGCAGTATTCTCCCTTCTACTTTATGTTTCTGAAATACCTGAAGACAGCTATCATGTTCCTCACTCCTTCAGTAATCTCTTTTTTAGGCTAAACGTATGGTCCACAGATTTCTTGTGGGTCCTGGAATCATTTCTGGAACACAACGTACTTCCACATTGTAAGTAACCTTTAAAAAAAACTGCCACTTGTCAAATTTTGGTATAGTATCAAAGAAGAATACATACAATTTCTAAAAAGGCTCTTAAAATACTACTTATTTCCCAACTATATATCTACGTAAAGCTGGATTCTCGTCACATACCTCAATCAAAATATATCAGAACAGACTGAAAACAGAAGCAAAATCCAGCTGTCTTCTAGTAAGCCAGAAATTAGTGATTTTGTAAAAATATAAAACAATGCTACCAGTCTCACTAAAGTTTCTGTTTTACAATATTTATTCTTCATTTAAAAATCTGTTAATATATAATCCACTTATTTTTTTTAGATAAATATTTTTTAAATTATTTCATTCTTACTATAGTAAATATCAACAGATATAACCCACATAAACAAAATCTCTTTAGAATCCTCAATAAGTTTTAAGAGTAGGGGTCCTGAGACCAAAAAGGCTAAAGCATAGCCGATTTCTCACGGGCAGATTCCCAGACCTCTAAGTCTCCTGGGCCGCTTCTCTCTCTCCACTCTAATGTGGAAATGCGCCTCTGTAAAGGAGGCGCCTACCACAAACCTATTCACGAGCTAGAATCCTTAAACACATAACCCTGTCCTTCTCCAGCTACTGACTTCAGAAATTAAAGGGCCATCGGGAACACCTTTATTTTTAACATCTCCCTACAGATATTTCTCAATCATCTGGAGTCAAATACTTTAATTCTTCTATCTAAGGGATGCAGTCTGTAAATATGGAAACAGAGAGTGCAACACTTTAATTATACTGTGATATTATCTTTCTAACCAAACTACGTTCACTTCTTACATAAAATTAAAGCAAATTATTTATATCCAGTAAGATGGAATAGAAAAGAAAATTCAAGTCTTTTGCATAATCATTAATTTGACTCAGCAATAAGCCATTCGAAAGTACCCATTTCCTGATATGCAAAAAAACCATCTGCTCATCTAGCCAATCTGTAACTAGGTCCTAAGCCTCAACAAAGCAAAACTGATCTTTATTTGAAAATTTACTTAATTTCTTAACTTCCCACCTCCTTAACCATAGGATTATGAGAAGATCAAATGGAACAGAGACCAGAGGTTTAAAACATCCAACATGAAACCTAGAGCTACAGTGCTGAGCACCTACCTCTCAGAAAACTTCAAGACTGATAAAGGAAAAGCTTTGGGATTCCCACAGAAAAAAAGTAGTCTACGCTATATTATATAAATTCCTAAATTCTAATAAATTCCTAAATCTTATAATATTTAAAGGCATATTTTATTTGCAATCAAGTAAAACTATTAATATGATAATGAGAATAGGGTGAGAAGGGGAGGAAGAAAGCTAAAATATGGAACAATAAAAATAATCAGATCTTAACCTTAGATTTTTTTGGTTTGAAATATATCAAAACTTCAAAATAATTAATTTTTGAGATACTTTGGCAAATTTTTAAAAATAGCCCGTTTTCAAAGTTAAGTTTACTTAAAAGGAGTTCATCACATATATAACCTTTATAAATGTACATATACATATACGTAATTCTTTTAAGTTTAAAATGTTCTTTTATATATTACATTAAATTGGCTCAATTTTTCAAGAAACAAAGTTTGTTCTCTCCTTGATACATACATTCAAGTTTAATTAACATTAATGGTTCTTACTAGCAGTCACCAGAAGCCTAAAGCTCTCTCAATCTGCATCAATTTATACAATACACTAGCATGCGTACCTGAAAAAGATGCTAAATACTTGTTAAAATAAATAGAAATAGAGGGGCCAGCTGGCGGCATAGTAGTTATGTTCACACACTCCGCTAGGTGGCCCAGGTTTGCCAGTTCGGATCCCAGACATGGACTTACATACCACTCATCAAGCCACACTGTGGCGGCATCCTACATACAAAATAGAGGAAGACTGGCACAGATGTTAGCTCAGGGCCAATCTTCCTCACCAAAAAAATAATAAAAAATAAAACAAATAAACAGAAACAGAAACATCCCAAAGGAAAACATCTCCATGGTGATACCTGGGGCTTCATATATACAATTCTTGTTAGCACTAGTGAAATCTGAGACTATATCTTCAAGATGAATATATAACCCTAGAGAGGATTAGCACAGTTTTAATTCACATGCTGGTCAGTCAAAAAGAAATGTTCCATTGTGGCCACACAGGTAGTTGATGTGAAGTATAACTTTCACAAAAGCATGTCGTTATTTCATTAATTAGCAGAGACTCACTGGTTTCAGTTACATAAAAATCTATTGTAATCTAAACTGCTGGAAAAAATTCTGGTCATTTGGAAGTTCAAGCTAAATTATCCCCACCCCTCAAAATTTTCAAACATCGGGAAAAGTGTAGAATAGCATAAAAGTTTTTTAACTAGAGTTGAACTAACCTCAGAAACTCACAATCTAGATTTTGCAGCTCCAAAATTACTAATGCTGATAATAGACATTACAGATGAACAATTCAACACTACGTCCTAACTATTTAGTACAGCACCTGGCTCACAGAAACGGCTCAATGAATATTTGAGAAATGAATGAAAAAAGGTCCTGACATTAAAAAAAAAAAAGAGAAAATAAGACAGTCTTTTCCAAAACCATCGTTTAGTCATTCATAACACTATCATTAAGCATCTCAATGAAACTACAGACAAAAGTAAAAACACGCTAAAAGCACCAATTGCTCTATTTACAAAAGATTTTAAAATATTCATTTACAAATTTTCAAGTGCAAAAAGAAAAATCACCAGATGCACTAAATTTGAGTTAGTCAATAAATAAACTTTTATTTTCTAATAACCTGAACTCAGTGTTGGGGGTGAGACGGAAAGGGGAAAATGTCTGTGAATGTATTCAGCATGTTTAATGGATGCCATAAACCAAACCTTTCCATGAATTTTCTAGAGCAAATTCATGCCAATCTTTGAGCCTATTGTCACTTTCACACATGCTCACGGGAACAAAATGACAAAGAATGCTATGCCTGAACCACTGGATTCAGGGCACAAAACACTTGATTAAGAATTGTCAAGGCTGTAAGTAGTAAATATTGACAGATATTTTCAAGATAAATTAATCCCACCCATTCCTACATAAACCAAAGCTCCTGATTAAAGGATTCACTAGACTATTGGACTTCCAGGCGCTGTTTTTTTTTTAATGTGACTACAGTCTCCCTGTGTGACACAACTGGGAGTGAACAACCCATTTACCAATTGCTGAACACCGCTAAGCGTTTTCCAGACAAAAGAGCGTTAAAAGTGATTCCATGAACATTTACTCTTCCCCCATAAATGCCTGTTCTCCCAAATTTCATTTTATGTCGTATATTAAAGTTAAATACACCAAGTTGAAATTTCAGTCAAAAGCACTCCGGTGTCTCACTAGCTGTGTAACTGCTACATCTGGTGGCAGCACACTTGCATGCAAGAAGCCAGAAAACTTAGAAAACAATTGTAACCGATCTGGTGCGTGTTTGCAGTAACCTTTACGCAGATATTTCCCACAAAACCCACGGCCCTGTCAGAGAAGAACAGTAGCCTACTTGCAGTAGAGAGATAACGCACAAACACGCAGGAGGTGATGGCGAAGGAGAGAAAGTTGCAACCATCTGGAGGGGTGGCTTAAAAAGCCTGCCCACGAGTCAGTCTGTCGTTTAAATTGCTCTAGGGGGCCAGGCAGGGGATCAAGGTCGGCTCTGATAATGTCAGCGGCTCTGCCCAAAGGGCAGAGACCGTGCAAGCGAGGGGCATCCTCCAGGTCCCGGGCAGCAAGGCTTGCAGAACGGGGACCGCCTCTATGGGAGGAGTGCGCGAGGGAAGGGGAGGGGGCTCGAGGATGAATGCTTCAACCGGAGGGAAAACCCACCAGAGACCGGAGGCCAGGAGGTTAAGAGTACTGAGTGTACTAGCAAATGGAGCAGAAAGGGGCTCGCGTCCGGGGGGAGGCTTCCCACCCTCGCAGGACTGGCTCTCAGGTACCCAGGCGAGTCTGGGCGCCGCGCCTCGCCCCGTCCCCTCCAGCGCGCACCCCCTCGTCCGTCACCTCCGCCACCCGCGAACCACCACCCACAGCCAGCGCACTACGTCCCCGGAGCCGGGCGGCCTCGCGTCCACCTCGCCACCATCCCCCACCCCGGGTCAGGGAGAAGAGCCCCGCGGGGCGCGGGGGCCGCGGCGCGGGAGCGGAGGCCCGCGAGCGGGCGCGGGCGCGACGGCGCTTACCTTCCCTGGGCCTCCCGGATGGCGGCGTGTGATTCAGCAGGGACCTGGCCGCCGCCGCCGAGCCCGGGGTTGGAGACGTGGAGAGCTGGGACCAAGATGGCGGCCCCTCCAAACTTCCACTGCTACTTTGGACACTCATCAAGCTACTTTCTGAGAACCCGACTCCCCCCCTGCGACGGCGGCAGCGGCAACGGCACCGGTACCCGCCTCCGTCATGGCGGGGGCCGCGCTGAGGGCGAGCGAGAGAGCGAGGGCAGGGAGGGGAGAGTCAAGGGGATGGGGGAGGAAACCGAGCAGGGGGGAGGTGGGGAGGGAAGAGGTGAGGGGAGGAGAGGGGACGGGGAGGAGGAAAAGGGGGAGAAGCGAGGGAGCAGGCGGGCGCGCCGGGGAAGAGGCGGAGGGAAGGAGCGCGGCGGCGGAGGCGTCGAGGGGGCGCCCGCCGGAGCCGGGGTCGGAGCGCGGGCGGAGCGCGGGCTGCGCCGGCCGGAGAGACTTCCGCGGGCGGAACCTGCCGGCACCTCTGCAGTGCGTCGGCCCCCGGCGTCGCCCGGGTGGCGGCGGCGGGCGGTGGGTGGCGGCTGAGGCGGCGGGGTAACCTCTGCATCAGTTACAGGCGGCGGCGGCGTCACGCGCCGCCTGTGCAAACACTATCGCGAGGCTCCTGCGCCTCCGGTAGCGGCGGCGGCGGCGGCGGCCGCGGGAGCAGGCATGGGGGAGGGACCTGCCAGGGGTTGGGGGCGGGGGGGGGGGGGGGGGGGCGGGCGCGCGGGGGAGGTGACGCGGGCGCCCGACGACCCCGGCGTCCCCGCGGATCGCAGCGCGGCGCGGGAGCCCCGGGCCGGCGGACTCGCGTGCGCGGGGGCGGCCTGCCCGCGCCGGCCGGAGGGAGGCGCGCCCCCGCCGCGCCGCTCCGGCTCCCGTGCCCGCTCCGCTGCCACCTGACTCCCCCTCTCCCGCGGAAGCGCGCCTGGCTCCCGACCCACCCCCAGCCTGGGGAGAAATGCTTCTGCTCTCGCTGGCTGTCGTTTCTCGGGAGTTCTCTGTGATCATTTCTCAAAATGGAACTGAAAAGTTGAGAGTGGCTTTTTTTCTTGCCCCTCTGTGCTGTGCGACAAAACCTGTGTGCGCCTCCCTGTCTGCGGAATGGGAGTGATTACCGAATAAAAGAGCTAAGAAAATTTGGGGGCGGGAGGTGGAAATAAAACTTTATGAGTGTTTTCTAATAAGAGAAAGAATCTTTACCGGTGTTGTGCACTGTGTGTGTGGTATTAGCAGTTCTTTGTTTTAAAACAGTAAGTGGAAAATCTAAATAGGAAAATTTGATTACTGGAGTCACATATTTAGGAAAACTAGTGTTCATCTTGTAGAAGAGGGTATGGTTTCTAGAAAGTTCCAATTTGTTTCCAGTGCCACTGCCGAGAACTGGCTACAAAATCCCAAAGCAAATGGCAGCATTTGCTAAAGTTTATAGATACAATGTAGCTTTCTACACACCCACACACGTACAGACACACCAGGGATTGGACATCTTGTACATAAAGGAGCAGTCTAATAGTTCAGGAAAAATACACCAAGGTTATTACTCTCCTTAAAAAAGCAAATTGAATAGAACACTAAAAAGATTATGATATAGAGCGACTGTACAGGCAGGAGGAAATGGCATGATTACCAGGGGGACAAAAATGTCATTTCTATTTTTTATTTTTATGACTTTGCGTTTCTCATAGTCATGTTTTGTTCGGATAAACTATCTTACTAGAATAGAAGCTTCGTTGTCAGTTATCTCCAGAAGTAATTTTAGTTTTCTCATGCTTCAGATTCTTCAGTGAGGTTTTAGTCATCTTGTGCTTTTCAAACTCGAGGTGAATCTTGCAAATTATACAACTTTAGTGAGGTATAATTGACATAAAGTAAACTGCACATATTTAAAGTATACAATTTGATGAGTTTTGACATGTATACAACCCTGAAACCATTTCTACAATCAAGCTAATGAATACATCCATCAGCCTCCAAAGTTTCCTCTACCCCTTTGAGGTTCCTCTTCCACTCCACTCTCATCCCCAAGTAACCACAGATCTGCTTTCTGTCACTTAAATTAGTTTGCATTTTCCTGAATTTTAGATAAATGGAATCATACAGTTTGTACTCTTTTTGTCTGGCTTCTTTTATTCATCATAATTATTTTGAGACTCATCTACCTTATTGCATTTCTCAATACTTCATTTCTTTTTATTGCTGGGTATTTATTCTGTTGTATGAATATACCACGCTGTTTAACCATTCACCTGATGGTGGAAACTTGCATCATTTACACTTTGTGGCTGTTACAAATAATGCCGCTATCAACATTCATGTACAAGTCTTTGTGTGGACTTATGCTTTCCTTTCTCTTGGATGCATACCTAGGTCCTTACCATTAGATTTTTATACCAAAGTATATGCACTCTAAAGGGAAATAGAGTTCCTCTAAGGACATCTAGATAAATGTATGCCCTTTCTGTATTTTAAGAGAAAGCTTACTCAGCTGATTGTGGTGAAAAGAGCGTAGGACAGGAAGGAAGTCAAGGAAGTCAAGTCAAGTCTCAGCAGGTAACAATCGTGCTTGATTCAATTTTCTCATCTATGAAAAAGAGATTAGAGTCACTAGGTGATGTCTAAAGCTCCTACGAATTCCCAGACTTTATACAGAGCTTAGCTCCTCTTAAGAGTGGTAAACAAAACCCAACCAAAGAGATCTGATGATGGGTTATCTCCCTCCCAAACCTCTCCAGAGCTTCAGGTTACCTTTATACCAACCCGAGTTACTATGCAGACTGACTCCTTTCACTTTAAATGGTAACTAGAGGATCACAGCATATACATAATCCAATTACTTTAGATATATTTTTGTTATGAGTGCTGCCTAGGAAGGACAATTAAATGATTGATTCCTGCTTTCTTGTAGCTTATGATAAAGATAGTCAACAGTGACTTATAAAGAGACTACTGCCAGCAATAGAGAGCTAATTAAATAAACCGTGGTGTAGCCTGAAAATGGAATGTCATGTCATCATTTACAATCGTGTCTTCAAAGAATACTGAAAAAGATGATAAAATTTTCACGCTATAGTAAGTGAAAAAGTGGGTATGATCCCAATTTGTTTGTAAGTATGCGTAACAAATGACTGCAAGGATGCAGCCTAAAAAGTTAATGGCTAGCCTTGGGTTGTGAGATTACATAATTATTCTTTTCTCCTTTACGCTTTTCCATATTTTGTACAATACACCATGTATTTCTTAAGAAATTTAAACATAAAAGGGCCTAGAGACAAATTGTGCAAATTTATAATTTTATAAAATGATTATGATGGATGAAAACTTTTAAATAGTAAGAGGCTCCCCCACACCTTGCACATCAGCTAGTACATAGGCATTGAAAAAATGTTTGATAGAGAGATGGGATAGCTAGAGCGATAGCTTGCACAACAGAAAAAGATACAGAAATGTCAAGAGAGTTCAGATTTAGACAGAAGAACACCTGCCACTCTATGGGGAAGGAGAAATCTCAAGAAAAGATAATTAGGAGGAAGTTTTTGGCAAGCTTCCTTGGGGAAATATTCCCAGAGGGAAAGGCAGCATGAAAACACAGGAGTGAACTGAGCAAGTAAAAGGAGAATGAAGTAAACCTGCCTAGAAAGAATTGAGAAGACACTGGGGAGAATGTTCTTTCTGTGAATTGAGTGCTCCATGAGTACAGACTCAAGCCCCTTGTGGAGTGCCTGGCACAGACCAAGGGCTCTGTCATGTTTGTGGAATGAATGAATGATGTGGATCAGTCAGCTGGGATACAGGTGAGGGAGCAATGCAGGAGAAGAGGTCTTCAAGGATCTCCTGATAGAAGGTCATATACAAAAGGGCAGGTCTGAGCCCTGATCTATAAGTTGATCATAATTTACAACTATGTTTATTAGACTCTTTTCAATTTATATACCATAGAAAATATATTTACAAAGCATCCAATGTTATAGATACAATAAATGCATTTTATACCTCTCAACATTTGATTCCTTCTCAATTTGAGGAAATAATTAATGCCTAAGCCCCTTTCCCCCAAACCAACCAGAAATGAGCCCAAAGACTGGCTGAAGTGTCCTAAGTACTCCCCCTATAGTGGGGTGCTGGAGCCAGTTTATACTGCCCAGAGAACAGATTGTATATGCGTCTCCTCAACTCAGAGTTCAATGATGTCACACTGGTAGCTTGATATTGGCCATGGTAAGAGTATTTACAACTCCAAAGTCAGCAAAAGTGGCAGATCAGGGCTTCCTCATCAGCACACCACTGCTCCCATAGTGCATAGGTCATTGCCTTACTGTCCTCCTCCATTTCCCCGCCTTGGTTGAAAGCCCAGGGAGGGCAAGGACCTTGTCTGTCATGTTTACAGTTGTATTCCCAACATCTAGCACCTGCTGGCGTACAGTTGGTGCTAAATTTGTTGAGCCAATCAATTACCCACATAGCTGGTTAGCAAGCACTTGAGTTCCCTGAACTAACCTGCTGGTAAACAATTGGGTTGGCCGCTCTAGCAAAGGAAGAAAGGGCCAAATACTCCACCACCCCCTCACACTTACCCTTCATTGGTCCCTGTTTGTGATTTGGTAAAGTTTGTTGACCTTGTTAGGGTTGCTGGATGAAATATAAATCTTGCATGGGCCACACTTATACTAAAAAATTATTTGCTGCTTGTGTGAAATTCAGATTTAACTGAGTGTCCTGTATTTTTATTTGCTAAATATGGCAACCCTAGCCCTTTTGAACTAAGCAAAAAAATAGTTAATGAGGTATTACCTAGTGAAGATACTATGACCTGGCAATTCCATCCCAAAGAATATATCCTAGAGGGGCTCTTGCTCACATGCACCAGGAGATCAGAACAAGAATGTCCATAGCACTATCTTTCGTAGCAGTCAAACACTGGAAACCACCCAACTGTCCATCAACAAAAGAACGGATAGAGTTATATATATTCATATGATAGGATACTATACAACAATTAAAATGTTCACAAGCATAATGCTGATTTTTTTTCATAATGCTGATTTAAAAGAACAAATTAAAGAAGGATGAAGTCAGTTTGATTCTATTTATAAAATATTCAAAACTAAATAATATATTGTTCAGGAATATATGCATATATGGTAAAACTAGAAAGAAAAAGGGAATGAGAAGCCAAAATCAGAGTGGTTACTTCTATCAGGGAAAAGGGGGCATGTGATCATGGAGAACCCCCAGGGACTTCAAAGTCATCAATAAATGCACTCCTTGTTTAGTTGGGTGACAGTACAGAGGTATCATGCTTTTTCTTTAAACTGCATGTATATATTAGATCTATCCTTATATCTATGAAATATTACATTAGAAATGTTTAGGAAACGAAGAGTGCTGGGCCTTCTTATCACAGTGGACTGAGATACCCACCCTGTCTCCTCTGTCTATACTCACCTCCAGATTTGATTTCCTTCTTTACCCAAATGTACACACACAGATTGGATGCCTGCCCTACCCTCGCGAGCTGCCACCTCAGTAGTCTTTTTTGATAGATTCTTAGACAAATGACTCCATTGCATCAGATTATGAGGAATTCTCATTTCACTGAGTTTGTTCTACCTGCCCTGCACAATTCACAACGCCACTGCTTGAAGATTTTGGTTTCCAAATCTCCATAGAGATAGTTCCAGGGTTTTGTGCATAATAGGTTAGGTTATACTTCCTCTGCTCTCTCTAGCAGTGGAAATGGTTTCCTTCAGGTTTGTCCACTCATTTGAGGACTGGGGGGAGCCTTGGTCTGTACCTAACAAAAACTGGAATTCCTAGCTTCTCAAATCTGATTCATTTTGCCTAAAGTTAAAAAGTTATAATAACTTCAGAACAACATTGCCTCCCCCAAAGTGCAGCAGAAGCTGTCCTCCAAGGACATGGGTGTTAACGAAATGTTTACAAAAACAAAGGACGAAAAGCAAACAGTGCTCATATAGCAGATTTAAAGTCAACAATGTATCTCGTAACGAAGCAGTCTACTTAGAAAAGTGATTAAGAAAATATATAAAACCAATTGCTATCTAGTGTTCCACTTCAGTCATCCTAAATTTTACTAATTAAACTGAAATATAAAGTCATCACACTAGAGGGAAAAACAAAGATTCCCAAAACCTTACGCTGGACTTTGTGTCTGCAATATGAATGTTTTTGTAGGCAAAGAAATTGATGTTTCTTTTCATAAAAAAACTCAAACATCCTTGATTTTTGACAATATCTTTCCAGTGCACAATTTAAAGGCTTTCAAAATCACTTAATGCTTTCCCAGCAAATATAAAGTAAGTGTTAAACCTTTCTTAATTAGATACATGGCAAAAAATAAGTAGAAATGTACATAACCTCATACATATTTGGAAACTTGGATACAATACAGAAATGTCAAGTATTGATGAGACTTTCTTCCCCCTTCCGCCACCCCCAAAAGAAGTCAAAATGCCACCATGAAGCAAGAGGCAGGTTTCTGAGATACAAGTAATATTCTGCTCCTTAATCCAGGTGCTGGTTAGAAGTGTGTGTTCAGTTTGTGAAAATTCATCAAACTGTACACTTACAATAAAAAGTCAGAAAAACTTTGTTAGAAAAAATAACCTGGCACTTGTGATTCTATTACACACACACTCTTAAGGGAAGGTAAATTTGTTGTTTAATGAGGGAATGAAAAGGAGTATCTTCTTCTTCTTCTTCTTTTTTTTTTTTTTTGGTGAGGAAGATTGGCCCTGAGCTAACATCTGTGCCAATCTTCCTTTATTTTGGATGTGGGATGCCAACACAGCGAGGTGTGATGAGTAGTGCATAGGTCTGCGCCCAGGATCCGAACCCATGAACCCCAGGCCACCAAAGCAGAGCACATGAACTTAACCACTAGGCCATTGGGCCGGTCCAAAAAGGAGTATCTTTTTAAAAAAGAAAAATGTCATTAATATGAGGGGAAATGAATGGTGTTTTCTTACGGGAAGAAGTGAAGAAAACAATGTCTTAAAATCAATAAACATACAATGAAATTTCTAAAACTACCACTATGAGAAAGTCTTCAAGTAAATATCTATCTATGTAACTATTGTTCTCTTTGGGTACTCAGTGAAGAAAGTTGTTTGGGAATTTTTTATAACCTGTATATTCTTGGTTTTGAAAACAGTTATGGACAGATAAACATTCGTTTCAGGAAATACTTGATGAGCGCCTACCCTGGCTAAAGCCAAGTGCCAGGTGCTGTGGGAGTGCAGTGGGGAGTCAGAGGCCGAGCTTAGAGGTGATGAGCAAAGAATAGTCAGGCAAATTACCCCCATCCAATCCATTCGAGAAGTGAAGCATAGATAAATGGGAGAACTTAGAGGCAAGAGAGATCACATCTGAGGCTTCCTACATGAGGAACAATTTCAGCTGGGCCTTGAAGTGCATCAAAGTGATCTAAATTATTATTTCCTTTTCAAGATTCAAAACATCCATCAGAGCCTGGATCCATTCCATATACCAACTTAAGACTCTATTCTATTTTTTATTATATCTTCAGTTTCATATAGTCTTGAGCTCCTAGTTCAATCTTTGCTTTTTTGTCTTTTTTTCCTTGTTTAGAAACCTCAACATGCTTTCAAATCCCTCCTTGAACTGCTTTTTTTTTTTTTTTGGAGGAAGAGTAGTCCTGAGCTAACATCTGCTGCCAATCCTCCTCTTTTTTGCTGAGGAAGACTGGCCCTGAGCTAACATCCATGCCCATCTTCCTCTACTTTTTTTGTATGTGGGATGCCTGCCAAGAGGTACCATGTCTGCACCCAGGATTGGAACCGGCGAACCCTGGGCTGCTGAAGCTGAATGTGTGAACTTAACCTCTGCGCCACTGGCCAGCCCCTAGAACTGCATCTTTTAATTTACCATAGGCTTCTCCTTGATCTAAGGGTTGGGATGGGTTAGGAGAGCACAGGGACGCTAGTAACAGAAAGTAATTTTCCTCAATGAAACTAAGTCACCTACTACTAAACGTGCTGAAAAGAAAATTCAGTCAAAGCATTAATTTTATTTCGAATCAACAAAAAAGCGTATCAGGAACATTCTCCCATGGGTTTAACACAATTTGATGAAGCATAAAATCGAGAATCACTGAATCATAAAAAGAACTCACAATTTGGAAAATAGGGGTTGGAAAGAGTTGATGGGGATGTCGAAAACAGACTTTAGCTATAGATATAAGTTAATATAAACACTAATAATGAGAGATGAATTGACGCTAAGTCTAAAATTCTAATAGAAGTATAGTAACAAGATAGTTATATTCAGATTTTATTTATAATCATGGGATTTTTTTTTGGAAAGCAATTTAGCAGTAAGGATTAAGAGTCCTCTGAAAAATTTATTCTTTTTGACCCACCAATTTCATTGTGGGAATCTATCCTAAGGAAATAATCCTAAATTATATTTTTAAAAAATGTGCTTTTTCTCCTTTTGCACAAAGATAACTCTATTCAACATTATTTATGATAATTAAAAAATTGAAAATAACCTAAATGTACAATAATAAGGATATGATAATAACTTATGGCTCATCTACTTTGTAGAATATGATAAAGTCATTAAAATAATTGTGAAGATTTTATAATAACCAAATATAACTGATTTGCTTATAAGGGCATTTCAGTGAATAAAGCAGCATATAAAAATTATGTATACAATATAGTCTCAATCTTATAAAATGTATATGGTGAAAAGATTGAAAGGAAATATACTAAAATATTCACAGTGGTTGTCTTGGTGTGGTAAGATTATGGCAGATTTTAGTTACTGGCCTTGGTACTTTTCGGTATTGTCCCAATGTTTTACAGGAATAGAAATTACTTTATGAAAAAAAAAATATTTTTTTCAAATTACTGGGTTTACTACCCTAGATTAAATTAATGAAGACCTTCATTTTGCTGAAAAGGAAGGATTAACAGGGAGCTGGGGAAAAAAAATGTTTGATGCCTTCTTCTACATCAAGTTTCCAATGGTAATTGTTTGGCCTTTTATTGGTAAATTAACAAATGTAGATTTTAAAGTATTTGTGGAAAGCTCTCAGGAACCCACTAGCAGAATCAGAGGAACGTCCACCTTCAAAAATCACAGTAGAACATAAGAGCAAACAAAACGAAGTCTGCAGAGCAAATGACAAAAGTGAAAAGAAACAGCATCACAAGTGAAAACAAAGGCACAAAAATACAGCAGTAGCGAGATTAAGCATGATACGTTTAGTTATTAAATTTAGATTCCCTATTAATAGAAAAAGGCTCTCAGATTGTGTTAAAAATTAAAATCCAATACTTTGCTGTTTATAAAAAATACATCTAAATAAAATAGCACAAAAAGACTAGAAAGAAAAGGATGAGTAAAAATGTAAGCAAGCTTGAAATAAATTACAGATAGCATTATTAAGTTAAAATAGAATTCAAAGCAAGAAATCTTAAAGGTTATTTTGATTTGATATAAATATTAGATACCCCAAAAAGATAAGTGGCAATAGACACAAACAATTCACAAAGGGGAAAATATGATTAGTTAATTATGGGATTAGTTAATTATTAGTTACCTCTCTGGTATCTGGTTTTCCTCTCCGCCCTGGACACATGGGAAAACTATACTTCCCAAACTTCTTTCAGTGAGATGGGGCCATGTTACTAGGTATAGACAATGAAACATGAGCAGAAATCTGGTGTGTTCCATCCAGGGCATGGATTTAAGAGTCAGTGTGCCACGACCACACTCTTTCTTCTTTTAGCAGGCATTATAGAGACCACCTAATGATATGAAGTCACAAGACGAAAGTGACCTGGATCTCCTGGCCACTGCAGGGAGCCAGCTGCCCCATGAGTTGGCTCACTGGCACTGGACTTTGCATGAAGGAAAATAAACTTACGTTGTTTGAAGCCTGTGAGATTTGGTGCTTTCTTTGCTATTGTAGCATGGCCTATCCTGTCTTGATTAACACAATAGAGAAACATCAAACTGCCAAAATAATCAAGAAATTCAAATCAAACAATCAGGTACCACTTTCCATCTGTTCAACTTGGGGAAAAAAAAGAACCTTAAAATATTAACACCCAGTTCTGTGAGGGAAAGCATAATCTTTTCAATAAATTCAGCTAGGTCAAATAGATATCCACATGGAAATACATGCATCTTGACTCCTACCTCACATCAAACACAAAAATATACTCCAGATGGCTTGAAGATCTAAATATGAAAATAAAAAATAAAACTCTTAAAAGAAAACATAGGGAAATATCCTCATGACCTAGAGGTAGGCAAAAGTTCCTTAAACAGGACAAAAAATGTGCTAACTGTAAGGAACAAATTTGACAGATTGAACTATATTAAGAACTTCTTATCACCAAAAGACTTGCTTTAAGACAGTGAAGACAAACATAGAGTGGGAAAAGATATTTGGAACACATATATCTAACAAAGGACTCATATTCAGAATATGTTTTAAAGAATCTCCTACAAATCAATAGAGAAAAAAATAATACAGTAGAAAAGTGAACAAACACTTGAAGTTACTTCAGAAAAGAGAGTATCTGAAGGGCCAAAGATATACAAAAAAAATACTAAACATCTTTATTTAACAAGGAAATACAAATTAAAGCCAAAGGAGTTATCACTCACCAGAGAAAGATGAAATGTCAGCAAGCATGTGGAGCATTGGGAACTCCCACACAGTGATGGGAGTGAAAAACGGTAACCTTGGAAAACTGAGGGCAGTAACTACCAAAGCTGAACATATACCCATCTTATCATCCATCATTTCCATTCCTAGGTATATTCCCAACAGAAATGCATACATATATTCATCAAAGGACATGCACAAGAATGTTCATAAAGTGGCAATGTTCATAATAGTCCCAAACCAGAAACTACCCAATGCCTACCAGAATAAATACATTGTGGAACAGTCACACAATGGAATACTATACAGAAAAGAGAATTAATGAATCACGACTAAACAGTGACGTGGATGAATTGTACAAACATAATGTTGAACAAAAGAAGACAGATATGAAAGATTACATACTATGTAATTTCATTTATATAAAATTCAAAACAAGCAAAACTATTCTATGGTATTAAAAATCAGGACAGTGGTTACCCTTGGGGGTGTATGAAGGAGGCTTCTGAGCTGCAGGTAATGTTCTGTCTCTTGATTTAGCTTCAGGTTACATAGTGTGTTCACTTTGAAAAATCATCAAGCTGTACACACATTTGTACACTTTGGTGCGTGTATGTTTTACTTCAATTAAATTTTTAACATATATAATAAAAATATGTTCGTGCCACAAATACATAATATCAAATATGCCAAGTATCTAGTTAAACTTGGATTCTCATACATTGTTGGTATCAAGAATAAACTGGTACAACCATTTTGGAAAGTAATTCAGATATATATATACAAAACGCGTTAACTAGAGTCTAGCCCTGTGGCATAGTGGTTAAGTTTGGCATGCTCCACTTCGGTGACCCGGGTTTGCAGGCACAGACCTATATCACTCGTCAGTCATGTTATGGCGGCAATCCACATATAAAAAATAGAGGAAGAGTGGCACAGATGTTAGCTCAGAGCTAATCTTCCTCAAGCAAAAAAAGAGGAAAATTGGCAACAGATGTTAGCTCAGGGCAAATCTTCCTCAGCAAAAAACCCCAAAAAGCACATTAACTATATAATATATATATATATTTTCCCATTTCTGAGAATATTTCCTAAGGAAAAAATCCAAAATATGGGGGGAGAACTATGAATAAAAATGTTTATCACAGAGCTAAAGTCAACTATAACTATAGCATATCCTCTGGGTATACTTTTATTCAGACACAGTTATGACCACTTTGAAAACTCTAGCACAACATGACAAAAGCTTTTGGTATAATGTAAGGTGAAAAGGAAAAAGGAAATTACATATGCCCAATTATTACAACTAAATAAAGATATGAGTTAGAATAAAGTGACTAAAAAGGAAAACACATAAATGATACATATACAATTTCCCTGCCCAGTCTCATCTGCTCTTATGACTCCAAGAATCACATATGTAATGATGACTCTTAAGTCTGTATCTCCAGTCCATACACTTCTCCTGAGCTTGAGGATATTCAAATTGGTCACTACACATCTCCCCTTGGATGTTCCACAGGTCTCTCAATTTCTTCCTCCTATATTTGTTGTCTGGGGTAGAAATAGGACTGGGAATAAGAACAGAGACAGGGATTTAGTTATCCAAACCAGAGATCTGAGAGTCGTTTTTGTTTTGCCCACTCCTCCTTCCCCAGACCCCCATCCCTTACCATTCCCTAAGTCCACCCTGTCTCCTGAAGAGCCCTTTGAATTCATCCCTGTCCATCCATTCATTCATCCATCCCTCCTCTGCCATTGCCATTATCATTTCCCACCTAGATTATGGCAAAAGCTTTCTAACTAGTCTTCCTGCCTTCAGTTTCAGCCCTTTCAGTTCAATTGCCATGGTTATATTTGTAATACCAAATCTGAGCATGCTTTTCCACTTTAAAATTGTTCCTTGGCTACTCAGAAGTGACTGGATGAAGTTCAAACTCTAGCACAGCCTATGTGAGTCTTTTTTATCTTATTATCAACTGCCTGTCTTTCCAGTTTTACGCCTGGTTACTCCTTCATGGGAATCCCACACTCCAGCCACACCAAAGTTATTATAGTAGCCAAACGGGTTATATACTCTGTTTCAATTCCCTTGCCTTCTTCCAGCTCAGAATTTCCTTCTTCCTCCCACCTTTTCCTGACCTTATTTGCCTGGCCCAACAACCAAGACTCAGTTCAAGGCTTTCCTTCACTGGGATCACAATTTAAATGGTTGTAATCATGGAGTACACCCAATTTTCCATCTTGTTTTTATCACTAACATTAAACATGAGCAATTTTCTAGTTTGCCAAGGTGCTCGTCATAATTATCATTTAACATGCAATATTAAGTTCTCTATCTTCTCTGCTCCCACACTATGCTGCTTATAACCTTTATTATATCACTTATCAATTTGTTTTGTAATTATTTTTTTTACATGTTCACTTCCCTCACTAGGTCTTGAATTCCTTGAGGGCAGAAATTTTTGTGGTATCTATTTCTATATGCCAGCACTAAATGAAAGTGAATGAATGACTAAATAATGGTGGCTCTGTTAGTACAACAGAAAATGGGTAATAATTTTTTTCCTTTTCTCAATTGCCCAAACTCTGTGACTATTTATTTAGATTTAGCATCTTTTAAAAGAAGAAGAAGAAGAAGAAGAAAAAAAAGCAGGGGTTTAGAATACAATTTTCAGTATTAATATGTTATCTTAACCACTTAAAAATTTCTTTTTATTTATAAGAAGTCTTACAACTCCCAGTTTTGCTTAATAAGTAGATATATAAAGGAGAAAGACTAGAAAAGTTTTTGTCTCCTGTTCTGTTTGTAACACACTTCATCGTGCATAATTAACAATTAACGTTCAGTTCTTGTCTTGCTAGTCCTTCTAGCAGTATTTGACTCAGCCGATTGCCCCCTCCTCCTTGACCCTCTGTCTTTATTTGACCTCGGGGACACTATCCTGGTTTCCCTCCTACCTTGATGGCTGCTTTTGATCAGTCCTCTCTGGATCCTCCTCCTCTTCCGATCCACTAAATATCGGAGTCCGCCAAGCCTTAGTCTTTGATTCCCTTCTCTTCTCTTCCTACAGTCTGCTACCTCACTCCCTTCGGCCCTGGTTCTCAAGCCCAGCTACAAATTGGAATCACTTGAGAAGATTTTAAAATGAATTACCAACTCCAGGCCCCTTTTGTATCCGAGCCTCTGGAGGCAGAGCCAGGATTTCACAGGTTTTTAAGCACCCTAAGTGATTGTAATGTGGGACCAAAGTTGGGGATCACATTGGGTGGCTTTAAATACCATCTCTATGCAGATTAGTTCAAGATATATGTCCCTGGCCCTGAGGTCTCTTTGAACTTCAACCTCAAATATCCAACTGGTTCTCAACAGCTTCTCTGGGGCTCTCTAATAACTAGTATATTCAAAACTGAACTCTTGATATTTGCCCCCAAACCTGTTCTTTCCCCAGTCTTCCCATCTCTGTAAATAGTCCCATCATTTAGCAGTTGCTCAGACCAAAACCCTAGGAATCATCTTTCATTCCACACTCCCCTCACTTCCCACGTCCACGTAACTCAGTCCTGATCAGCTGTACACAAAAAGGATTTTCCAAATATCATCATTTCTCCTCTCCTCCAAGGCTGTCACCCTAGCCTGGGCCATCATCATCATCTCTTACTGAGTTAAAGCAATAACCTGGTCATTGGTCTCCCGGTTTCCACTCCTGCTTTCCTATCCTCCATTGCCCACACAGTTGCCAGAGAGATCTTGAACAAATATAAATTTGGTCACATCATTCCATTTCTTAAAACCCTTCAGTAGCTATCTTCATACTTAAGAGAAAATCCAAACTTAGTCCACAAATGACTGGCCCCTGTCTGGATCTCCAGCCTCCCCTCTGACTCCTTTACACCTTGCTTGCTTTGTTTCACCTCATTGGCCTTCTTAAAGCTATTCCTCAAATGAGCAAACACACTCCCACTTCAGGGCCTTTGCACTTGCTGTTTGCTTTGCCTGGAAATCTTTTCCACCAGACCTTAGCACAGCCTGTTTCCTCACTTCATTCCCATCTATGCACAAATGCCCCCTCCTCAGAGAAACCTCCCTCAACCATTCTATCTGTAGTGCAGTTCCTCCCTGCCTACCTTTATTATTCTTTAGAGCTTCAACACTACCTCAGATATTGCATGTATGTATTCTTATGTTAATGTTCTGTATTTTTCACACTAGAATGCAAGCTCCATGAGGGCAGATGTTTTATTTTTTTGCTGAGGAAGATTAGCCCCGAGCTAACATCTGTGCCAATCTTCCTCTAATTTTTGTGTGTGGGACACCTCCACAGCATGGTTGTTGAGTGAAGTAGGTCAACACCTGGGATCTGAACCCATGAACCTGGGCCCCCGAAGTGGAGCACATGGAACTTTAACCACTCAACCACAGGGCCAGACCCAGGCATATCTGGTTTCTCAGCACCTAAAACAAAATATGTTTTCACCTATAACACGTTTGAAATCAGGATGCCCCTTACAATTAAGGGCATGCCATAGTTAAATAAGCAATGTTTTCTTCTTTCTTTGTATAATATATAATAAAGATGCATTATATAGTCAATGATTTTAGGCTCAATGAAATATGGTACCAGGCACCCAACAAATTACATAATGGGCTGGGGGCACCAAATAAACATATAAGTAATTACAATAAGTGTTAATATACCTGGGCCAAAAACGTTACATCCTGGTTATCATTTACATAGAGGAAATGCACCATAGAAACAGAAGATTTTCACCAGTGTAAGGTGGTCAGAAAGCCCTGGGTTATACCTCAAACACAGCTGTGGGGACCCTTGGCATACAGAACCCTAGAAGTCTTGAGAGTAGGGGGGGAGTCACTGGAAAAAGAAAGCAAATTTGAAAGAGAACTGGTCATCAAAGAAAAAGAGGTATCAAAGATACTGGACAAAGGTATGTCTAAAACCTGTCTCAACTAACAAAGGGATGCAAGTATAGCAATTGTTAGCCTCAAAGTCATTGCTGAATAAGACCCCCAAAAGAATATGGGAGCATCTCCTACCAAGCATATAGTGCACTTTTCAAACAAAAATATTTTTTATATTGATAGCACCAATGTCTTATTAGCTAGCATTTTTCAATGCTTACCATATGCCAGGCACCAGGTAGTGTTTACGTGCATTATCTAATTTAATCCTAACCATAAACTCTATGAGATAGATACTATAGTTATCCTCATTTTACAAATGACAAACCTGGGGCATAGAGCGATTAGGGAGCTTGTCGAAAGCCATGCAGGTATTCAAGGAAGAAACTAGGGGCTGGCCCAGTGGCGCAGTAGTTAAGTTGGCACATTCCACTTCGGTGGCCCGGGGTTCACTGGTTTGGATCCTGAGTGCAGACATGGTACCACTTGGTAAGCCACACTGTGGTAGGCATCCCACATATAAAGTAGAGGAAGATGGGCATGGATGTTAGCTCAGGGCCAGTCTTCCTCAGCAAAAAGAGGAGGATTGGCAGCAGATGTTAGCTCATGGCTAATCTTCCTCAAAAAAAAAAGGAAGAAACTAGAATTGGAATCCAGGTCTGCTTGAGGCCAAAGTCCATGCTCTCAACTGCTCTGAACGCTGCCTTTTATTTAGTTCAGTTTCCACAGACTATACTTAATTTCTGGATGGAATGTCATGGAGCTTTCAATTATGTACTGGAACTGAAGCGAAGGGAGCTCTTTGGCTTCTCACCCTTTCCTACTTCCTGATCATGTTTTCTCTTCCTTGACTGTCAGCATAAGAGAGACGGGCTTGGGTGCAGACAAACTTTGTGACAACGGTGGTAACAAAATCTATTGAATAGGCAAAAACAACAGTGGAAAGGTAACTCCAAGCCTGACAATCAAACTAACCAAGACATTAAGCAAAGCATTAGCTGAAATGGATTGAGAATCAGTCAGCTGTATAAGAAAAACCACAGAGAAGTTTAAGATCAATCTTGTCTAAATAGAGTCAAACAAAGCTGCTGTAACGTATATTGCCTTTATTCTTTTTGTTAAACATTTATAGACATTAAACTGAAGAAATATAAGTGGAGTTTAGGCTTTGTACAATTTCCTGGTTTGGGTTATCAATTTAAGTTAACAGTATCAAAACAAGTCAATTTTGAAGTATTATGGCCTTTTACACTGATGACTATTAAATTTTATATATACTTTTTATTGCACTGGATTATTCAGTGCATTTTCAGTGCTGTAATTTTGAATGACTCTTTCCAAGTTTCTGAGGTAGCTTGCACCTGCTCGTGTTACAGCTTTTTACAGCCTCATGTAACGATGGATTTGAAGACTTTTCTAATATTTATTGTTACACCAGAATGGGTCTTATATTCCACATAAGAAGATACGGAATAGCAATTACCACTGTATAGGGAAATTGGCAATGCTACTGTGATGACAAGCACAGTTGTAGTAGTGTGACCAATTTCTTCATTTCCTTAATAACCTTCATAGTTGTAATGAGTCATCCCTGTCTCTTATTCTAAATTATAGGACACCCTTTTATTCCCAAACCAAATGAATATACATGATGACATTTTTTTCTTTCTCCCGCTCATTTCAAAGACCTAATTTTTCATAATCCAGCAGTTAAGAGAATCAGACAGACGTGAGTTGGAATCCTGGCTAAGATAAAGAAAAGGTTAGAGAAGGCGTGGATTCCTCCACTGCCCCCAACTTGTCCTCTAGACGTCTTTCAGAGGCTATGAAACATGGTCAGGCTCTTTGTTGCTGTGAGTCTGACATATAAGCAGCTAGCCCCTTCCATTCCTTTTATGAAAACAGAAGGAGGAAGAGAGGAGGAGAAGAGGAAGTAGTTTCCGGTTTGACAATCCAGCAGACAATATTTACTCTATATATCAATTTCACTATTCACAAATAAGAGATTTTTTAAGGAGCTGTTAAGTAACAGTCATCTGAGAAGACAGAACATATCTGCCTTCCAGGTCCTAGTGTGTTAGTAGGTGGCGTTCGTCACAGAAATTCAGACACTGAGCTCATGAGAAAGACAGCCTCAGCATATTATTAGTCATTTTATCCCTGTTAGTATCTTTTCTTGAGCGTGAATAATTGAAATCACTGATTAGCATCTTAGCAGTGCTGCAAACTAAGGAGACCAATTGTTTTCTCCTATGATTCCTGGAAACAGATGAGGAACTGTCTGAGCTGAGAAGATTGCAACATGTTTTAACTAGTTGCTTCAGTAGCACACAAAGTTTTTCTACATTGGCTTAAAAATGAGTGACTGTTATTTAGACAAAGATTTGAAACCAAAATTTTCAGTGATGTAAATTCTACAGATGAGTCATTTGACCTGTTAAAAGGAGTATGTGAGCATAAAAACAATGGTAAGAGGAAGTATTTTTGACTTGAACATAAACTTCAAAGTTAGAGAAGATGCCCCTCATGAGATATAAAACTATAGGCCTAACAAAAATATTAAAAAGTTCAGAGATGATTAACTCTGATAATGGTGATTGAGGAGTTATATTTAGATCAAGAAACAGATTCATTCTGTAAGAAAGCTTGAGAACAAGAAAGTTTCTGTTTGGATTTTGAAGAAAAACAATAAAGGTCTGCCATTTGTTCTGATCTTTCAACAGAAGCCAGAAGAATTAATGTCTCATTAAGGAAAAGAGTAGCTGAAACAAAATATGGTGTTTCTTTTATGAACTGGAAATAAAACATCAAAGTTGGTGGTGTAAAACTCTATAACATTGGGGCCCACCCAGTGGCACAGCAGTTAAGAGCACACGTTCCGCTTCTTGGTGGCCCGGGGTTCGTTGGTTCGGATCCTGGGTGCGGACATAGCACCGCTTGGCAAAAAGCCATGCTGTGGTAGGCGTCCCACATGTAAAGTAAAGGAAGAAGATGGGCATGGATGTTAGCTCAGGGTCAGTCTTCTTCAGCAAAAACAGGAGGATTGGCAGTAGTTAGCTCAGGGCTAATCTTCCTGAAAAAAAAATAACCAAAAAACACTAACATCACAAAGACCCCAAAATTGTGAGACTCACAAGTGAAAGCAATGTTGATTTGTTTCTTGACTTCAATTAGTATGAATCATTCTATGTGCTTAAACAATGAGGTGTCAATATAAAGACTCTGAAGCATTAGTGAGCATCTGAGAAATCTGAAGAACCCAGCCAAGACTTGAACCCAAGTGCTCTGACGTCTCTGTCTCCAGACCTGCCCATTCACCATGTTAACATCATCAAAGGTCTACATCTTCGCCTCTCTCTGTTTCCTCCTGATCTATCAGCTGCCTCTGGCTTCACTGTCTACCTAATGCAACCAAACCCTGCAATCTATTCCTTCAACCCCACTCTTGCCAAGACTATTAAGTTCCTTATTCCTTTGAGAGGTCATCCACTCTGAATCAATCCAAACACTGGCTTCTTATTCTCATACCTAAAAGTCTGGAGAAAAAAATCACCAGATTATCAAAAATTAATGTTAGAAATGGACATCTCTGGGGATAGGGCTATAGGGTAATTTCATTCTCTGTACTAATAAATGTAGAAGAAATGATGGAATTAGAAAATCACCTTTTGGCAATCAGCACAGTAACATTTCAGGCAAGAGGCAGCAATGGATGCTAATACTAAAGGGTGAAAGTGGAATGAGGAGCAGAATTTTACATAGTCTCTAAGTACTTCCCTCAAAAATGTATTAATTATAAATTACACAATGTTATAAACCATTATAATCCCAATAAAATTACTTAAAAAATTATTAATTATAAAAGAGTGGAGGAGGGGGAAGCCCCCTGGCCAAGTGGTTAAGTTTGTGCACTCTGCTTTGGTGACCCGGGGTTTTGCCGATTTGGATTCTGGGTGTGGACATGGCACCGCTCATCAGGCCATGCTGAGGTGTCAGTGTCCCACATAGCACAACCAGAGGCACTCACAACTAGAATATACAACCATGTACTGGGGGCCTTTGGTGGGGAGAAGAAGAAGAAAAAAAAGATTGGCAACAGTTGTTACCTCAGGTGCCAATCTTTGGGGAAAAAAAAAAGGTTGAGGAGTAATTTTCCAGTTGAGAAACCTGGTAGATACCATCTTAAGCAACTGATCAAATTAATACTACCAGAAATGGGACAAATTGACATCATGGGCTACCCACTGGGATGCAATAACAAGAATTTGGCTTCACTTCTATGATGTTCCAGCAAGATCTGGGTCTAATCATAAGGAAATTTCAAATAAACCTACATTGAAAGACATTCTACAAAATTATTGACCTGTAGTCTTAAAAAATGTCAAGGTCCTGGAAGTCAAGGAAAGACTGCAGAACTGTTTCAGGGTGAAGGAGACTAGAGAGACATAACAACTGGGTATAATACTACAATATGTGTTTTTTCAACACCACCAAGCAATTAACTCAATTCTGACACTATCTACCTGGAGAAAGCATCAGATCCTACAGGTTAAGGGCTCAGTCCCACAGGTTTGCTTCCTCTGCAACTTCAGATGCCAATCACAAGTCCAGGTTGTTACCTGTCTTCTAACTGGCTATTAATCAGTGGTTCCCACAATCAGGTTTGATTAATTTGCTAGAACAGCACACAGAACTCGGAGAAACATTTACTTATGCTTACCAGTTTATTATAAAAGGATATAACTCAGGCACAGCCAGATGGAGGAGATGCATAAGGTGAGGTATGTGGTAAGGGGCGTGGAGCTTCTATGCTCTCTAAGAGCACCACTCTTCCTGCACATCCATGTGTTCACCAACTGAAGTCCATCCTTTTGGGTTTTTATGGAGGCTTCATTACATAAGCATGATTGATTAAATCATTGGCCATTGGCATTGATTCAACCTCCAATTCTTATCCCCTATCTGGAGGTTAGGAGGGTGGGACTAAAAGTTCCAACTCTCTAATCACACGGTTGGTTCCCTTAGCAACCACCCCCCAACCTTAGGGGCTTTCCAAGTCACTTTGTTAACATAAACTCAGGTATGGTTGGAAAGGGTTGGAAAGGGTTTATTATGAATACCAGGACACCTTTATCACTCTAATCACTTAGAAAATTCCAAGGGTTTTAGGAGTTCTGTGCCAGAAACTGGACAAAGACCAAATATATATTTCTTGTGATAAATTGCAATATCACAAACACATAAATCTGGAGTGGATCCTTTTCCTATAAAGAATACTGTTGGGACAATTGCCAAACTTGAATAGGGTCTCTGGACAAAGGGTATATCGGAGTTCTTCGCACAATTCTTGAAATTGTTCTGTAAGTTTGAAATTGTTTCAAATAAGTTGTTTCAAAATAAAAAGTAAAAAAGCTCCTGCTTTTTCATTTTTAAAATCATGAATCATTAGATACATACACAAAAAAATAAGTATAATGTATATGTGAGTTATGACATTTAAAAATAAAAATGAACACCTATGGGGACTGGCCCTGTGGCCTAGTGGTTAAGGGTTAAGTTCAGGGTGCTCTGCTTCGGTGGCCCGGGTTCAGTTCCCAGGCACAGACCTATATCACTCGGCAACGGCCATGCTGTGGTGGCGACCCACATACAAAATAGAGGAAGACTGGCACAGATGTTAGCTCAAGGAGAATCTTCCTCAGCAAAAAGAAGAAGAAGAAGAAGAAGAAGAAGAAGAAGAAGAAGAAGAAGAAGAAGAAGAAGGAGAAGAACACCTATGAATTTATCACTGAATTTGAAACATAGAATATTTATCAAAAATCTTAAAGTTCCCCATGGGCTTCTCTCCATCTCACCCTCCCAAGGAGTCATTATCCTGAATACGTTTTATCATTCCCTTGTTTTTCTTGAAAGATTCACCACACATATAGAAATTCTTAAATAAAATTTTCTGATAAGTAAAGAGGTATAGCATTTTCCCCCTTCTTTGTTTATTGGTTACTTTTATGTCTTCTTCTTTAAATCATCTGTCTTATCCTTTGCCCATTTTTCTATCTGGTTGGGTTTTTTCCTTATCAGTTTGTAGATACTCTTATATACTATGGATACTATCTTTGTCTGTTGTATCTGTTGCAAATATTTTTCCTAGTCTGATGCTTGTCTTTTAACTTTGTAACTTTTTTGTGGTGCCTTTCATTGTATAGATACTTTAAATGTTTATCTGGTCTAGTCTGTAGTTTTATCTATAACCACTGTGTTTCTTATCCTATCTAGGAAATCTTCCTTTTTTTAAAGATATCCAAATTTTCTTCTAATACTTTGGTAGTTTTGTTTGTTTTTATGTTTAGATCTTTAACCCATAAGTAATTTATTCTTTGTTTATGGTGTGAAGTAGGGATCTAAATTGACATTTTTCACCCGTGATATGCAGAATAATGACCTGACAGAGATGTCTATACCCTAAACCCCAGAACCTGTAAATGTTACTCCACCTGGCAAAAGAGATTTTGCAGCTATGATTAAGGTTATGAAATTTGAAATAAGGAAATTATCCTGCATTATCTTGGTGGGAAAAGCCTAACCACACAAGTCCTTAAAAGTGGAGAACATTTCCTGGCTGTGGTCAGAGGGAACTATGACTATAGCAGAATGGTTAGAGAAATGCAATGTTGCTGGCTTTGCAGATGGAGAAGAAGGTCAAGAACGAAGGAATGAGGATGGTTTCTAGAACAGGAGAAAGTAAGGAAATAGATTCTCACTCACAGCCTCCAGGAAGGATGCAGTCCTGTTGATACCTTGATTTCAGCCCACTGAGACCCACCTCAGACTTTTGATCTACAGAACTGTAAGATAATGAATTTCTATTACTTGTCACCATGATTTTGGTAATTTGTTAATTAGAAAACTAATAAACCCCTCTAACCAACACCTTTTTATTAAATATTCCATCCTGTTCCTACTAAATTAAAATGTCTTTACTGTGTACATAATTCCCATGCACATGCTGATTTCTGAACTCCCTATTCTGATCCATTCATCAGAATGGATCTCTCGGGGCCAGTCCTGTGGCCAGGTGGTTAAGGCCATGCACTCCACTTTGGTAGCCCAGGGTTTCACTGGTTTGGATCCTGGGCAAGTACATGGCACTGCTCATTAGGCCATGAGGGGTGGCATCCCACATAGCACAACCAGAGGCACTCATAACTAGAACATACAATTATGTATGGGGGGGGGTTGTTTTGGGGAGAAGAAGAAGAAGAGAAAAACAAAAAGAAGATTGGCAACAGATGTTAGCTCAGGTGCCAATCTTTAAAAAAGAAAAAAAGAATGGGTCTCTTTTCCTGATCCATAACCATATTGTTTTAATTATTGTTAGTTTATAATGTTGTTTTTGTTGTTTTAATGTCTTGAATCCTTCCTCTCCTTTTAATCTCCATTCTTACTTCTTTATTTAGGACCTTATAATTTCGCTCCTCTTTCCTAGCATCGTTTTTTTTTAAAGATTGGCACCTGAGCTAACAACTGTTGCCAATCTTTTTTTTTTCTGCTTTTTCTCCCCAAATCCCCCCAGCACACAGTTGTATATTTTAGTTGTGGGTCCTTCTAGCTGTGGCTTGTGGGACGCCACCTCAACGTGGCCTGATGAGAAGTGCCATGTCCGCACCCAGGATCCAAACCGGCAAAACGCGGGGCCACCGAAGAAGAGCATGAAAATTTAACCACTCGGCTCCGCGGCTGGCCCCTTTCCTAGCATCTTAACCACTCTGTCTTCAGTTTCACTCTCCTCCAGTTCATTCTTCACTCTATTGCCAACATGATTTAAAATGCAAGCATCATCAGATTTCTACTCTTTGAATCCTTCATGGCCATCCTTCATCTTCAATACAAAGTCCAAATTTCTTGGTATGGTACATAAAAGTGGTATGAAAATGACACTGCCTATCTCATCAGTGTCATCTGCCCCTGCCTCACAGGTACCATCTGCTCCAGACACCAAAGAACCTGCAGTTCACAGAGTGCACCACTCTTTCAATTCTTTGTATCTTTGGCTATGTTGCTGCTTCTGCCTAGAATATCTTCCATTCCTCCTCCAAGCCAATCAGCACTGTACATTCAAAACTCAGATAAAGCACCAATTTCCCTCAGCAAACTTTCCACATTCCTCACTGTTAGATTGACCTAGTGCCCTTCCGTTGTCCTCCCACAGCAGCACAAATAGACCTCTTCCAGCAGGTATTATACATTTTTATTGCAATTATTGGTTTACTTGTCTACCTCTCTCACTAGATAGTGAACTCTTTGAAGACAGGAATTGTCTTTCGTTTCTGTATCCACAGTACTTAACAGAGTGCTAACAACCTTGTAATAATAAGAAGAATATGAAAAATAATGAAATAAGTGGTAACTCATTAAAATCTGGGCAAAGTGCTTTTCATAATTCAATAACTACTAAGTGTCAGCTCATAATTTTGTGTTCTGTGAAACTGATTTTAACTAAAAATAATATTGTCCAGCTTGTTCACTCATCTTATTCACAAATCTTGGCTACAAGTGACTTTGGGATGCTTCCAAAGGAAGAAAGTTTCCTATGTTGAACAAATTCAAAAGAACATGACTCAGGCTCTAAAAGTAATCCAGAAGAGAATTTCTAAAATATTTTGAGTAGGAATGTTATTGCTGGATTATTTTGATAGGAATAAATGCCTGTGAGAACCACCAGATTCAGTGAAGTGCCTCTCCTCTGTGCTCCCATAGCAATGAACACAAACATCTAGCCTAGCACGTGTTGTGTCATACGGAAGTCATATATTTAAATCTCTTCTCCATTACCAGTGGTTTTTAATCAGGGAAAATAATACAACCCCCTTCCCCTACAGAAGCGTTTGGGGAAATTTTTGATTGTCATAATGATGGGGGGAGGTGCCCCTCTCATTTAGTGTCTAGGAGCCAGAGATGCTAAATATCTTACAATGTGCAGGATAGTCCTGTACAACAAAGAATTATCCTGCCCAAAATGACCATAGTGACCCCATTAAGAAGCTGACTTGTTTTATCTTTGATTTCCCTTTGGCTAGGAGAAGGCCAGCACTAGAAGTCACTCTGAACTGAAACTGCAAAGGAATGGGGTCAGGAACACCCAGTCATAGTTTGTAGGCTGTGTGGGCTTAAATGACCAGTCCGTTACTTTGTAGTCACTGTTATAGTTACTTCTATATTTCTCTCTTATATAATTGACGAAAGATGAATGAGGAGAGAATTAAGTCATTAATCCAAGTATTTCTTTTTCTTTTTTTGTTGGTCCAGATAAGGTTAATGTTAATAGAAATATCAAAAAACCTTTATCTTCAGTACTTTCTTCCATCAATCTACCCATCTCTAGGAGTCTCCTTCATATTTTGGCATCTACCTCCAGAACCTTCCCAGTTTGGCACCACTCTAGGAAATAGCCATCTTGGCCTGGAACACCATTCCTTTAGAGTCCAAGGTATACCTGATACGCCATTCCTCTAGGGTCCAAGGTCTTCAATGTTGAAACTGAGAATCCAGGTGGTTCCCACATAGTACGGTTTCTACATTATCTCTAAATTCTCTTCTTTCTTCAACCTTCTACGATTCAACACCACTAAACATCTACAATATTTTCACAAGTCCTTCCTAAACTTACTCATGACTCTAAGCTATTAATGAACATGCACAGTTTTTAAAAGAATAGTGCCTGTGCCATGAATTGAAGTGCAAGAAAGAATTTTAAGGAGAAAGGGGCCATTTGAAGACCATTTCAGTCAAGCGGGAGATATTTTTTGGGCTGCTGGATTTCGGGTTTCTCTAATCATGATTTTTAGGAAACCAGCTCTCCACCATTCTGTGGGTCCATTCTTAATTTTAAAACGACGTTGTTTATTGTCTGCTTCTGCTAGAATATCAACTTCATGAGAGCAAGAACTTTGTTTGATTTCTTTATACTACATCCCCAGTGCCTAGAACTCTACCTATTATATAGTGGCCCTCATTAAATATTTGTTAAATGAATGAATAAGTAATTTACTATAAGTAGAGATTTAATCATTTACCAATAAAAGAATAGAGTGGTATATTCTACAACAAAAGAAAGTCATGGGAGGGGCAAGGAGCAGGAATCATATGCATAACATGAAATGTAAAAACAAATATCTCTAAATTATAAAGAGCACTTAAGCATGGTGCAAAGGTCAAGTGAAACTCATTTATCTTTTTTGTCTGATCTGGGTGAAGACTATCTGGTAAGCTCTCAGCAAAAATAAGATCGATTCTAAAGTATTACCCTGAAAAGTCCAAAGTCCATTAGCTTAAGCAATAATCCTGGACACACTTAAAACATTATTTTACAGGATCCTGATATGCACATTAAGACCCAAGCAAAATACCTCATAGGAGTAATGTTTGATACCTTACCAACAACATACAAAGAAATTACAACAATCCCATTTAACCATTTGTGTTTAATAGGAACCAGTAACTATTTCCATTTTGCAAAAAGGCAAAATAAAGATATTTGAAGTATAAGTCAACCAGGAAAACCATCTTAAATCAATACTGCATCAAAGTGAAATTTCCATGCAACTAGACTATAGTGAAGGAATTTAAATAAAACTAAAAAATCAACTCAGGGGTCAGCCCCATGGCTGAGTGGTTAAGTTCATGCGCTCCACTTTGGTGGCCCAGGGTTTCACTGGTTCGAATCCTGGGCACGAACATGGCACTGCTCATCAGGCCACGCTGAGGCAGCGTCCCACATGCCACAACCAGAAGGACCCACAATGAAAATATATAACTATGTACTGGGAGGATTTGGGGAGACAAAAGCAGAAAGAACAACAACAACAAAAAGATTGGCAATAGTTGTTAGCTCAAGTGCCAATCTTTAAAAAAAAAAATCAGCTCAAACATTGATAGCATAATTTTAAGACTCCAAATATTTCCTGATTTTAAAATGTCAATGAGAAGTATGAGAAAGACTTGTGAAAACAACGTGCATTATTCACTGCATATGCCAGCCAATCTTTTAAAAGTTCAAAGTGTCACAGAGGGTTGCAAAAGAAATTCTGTCTCCTGGATCCTTAGTTCAAAATCACTCTCAGGAGAAGTGTTTCAACTTGCAATTGCATTAAGCAGCAAATAACAGAAAACGTAGTTGTTTTTTCATGTACCAAGAAGTCTGAAGGTAGACAGTGATATGAGTTCAGGAGGCTTCTATCTTTCTGCACCTCCATCTTAGCATATAGTTTTTCACATAGTGTTGTCATTTCGTGGTCACAAGATGGCTTCTCCACCTCCATCACTGTACATGAATTCCAAGCAGGAAGAAAGTGACGAAGGGCAAAAGGCATGTGCCAGCTAAAACTTGGTGAGAGATTTATCAGAAGCCTTTATTCAGTGACTTTTCACTAAGGGCTCATTGACCAGATCTTGTCTCACACGGCCACCCCAAGTTGCAAGGAAATCTGTGAAATGCAATGTTTTTACTGGTACATTGCCATACTCTTGGTTTTTGTGGGACAGATGCATAGTAGACTGTTACAGATTAATGCAGTACTGAATATCTAACTGGGAGGCACTAAGTATGAAGGGATGCGGACCTCAGAGCCAATTTATCCTGATACTAATAAAGTTTAAACTTTGGCTTCCCTCACTTACGTGGACCTCTCCAAGGTCCTGGGAGAGGTCCTGAAAAAATGTTCACGAGGTTGTATGTCTTAGAAAATTTGCACAATTAAGGTTTTTTTTACTTATGGAATTATACTGTTATTATTTTATTTTATTTTATTTTATTTTATTTTATTTTATTTTATTTTGAGGAAGACTAGCCATGAGCTAACATCTGCTGCCAATCCTCCTCTTTTTGCTGAGGAAGACTGGCCCTGAGCTAACATCCATGCCCATCTTCCTCTACTTTCTATGTGGGATGCCTGCCACAGCATGGCTTGCCAAGCGGTGCCATGTCCGCACCCGGGATCTGAACCGGTAAACCTCAGGCCACCGAAGCGGAACGTGCGCACTTAACCACTGCAACACTGCGCCGGCCCCTAAGGTCTTTTAATTGCAATTAATTAATACCACTGCTCTCTTACACTCTGACCTTCCCATCCTCACAACATGAGGTGAGTGTTGTTGGAGTAGCCATGGGTATTTGGGGGATCAAGCTAAGTAGAAGCTAAATGGAGGATACATTCAGTTTGGATTTAGTGAGATATATTAAGGAGGGTCACAGTTGCTTCCATGTATCGTTGAGTTATTGCCAGCCACTGAAGTGTAGGAATCATTTTCAGGAATACTACTGCTGCCCACTGTGCTAACTCACCTGGCACCGTGATATGAAGGTACAGGGCTCAACATAAAGCTCATTAATAAGCCACCACGCTAACACATTGGTGACAAGCTGTTCAATGAGTGTCTTCAACTCAAGGAGTAGTTACATTAGTCATGAACAAGGAAACTTGAAATGCTCTGAAATGTCATATATGAAAGAAGCTAAGTAAAAGTTTTCCAAAATTTCAAAATAATCCTAAAATTTTACCTGACATTGCCAATAAGTCACGATGCTGAAAGAAACTTTTCTCTATTATCAACAATAAAAAACAAACTTCAAATTTGCTAGAGGAAAGTCTGGATTATCTTTGTATTCTATGTAAAATGTTATTGCAAAATTCAAAATCTTCACATGAAGAGGCAAACAATAAGCATGCAGCAAAAAAATGTTTTTAAAAATAGAGATGTGTCTGTCAGTTAATAAAATTTGTGTTGTTTTTCTGGATTTTGTGATATTCATGGTATTTGTCAGTTTTTAAAATCTAATGTGTTGTGATTTCTTTCCTCATTTTAAATAGTCGCTTTTGTTCCTGATTTTGTATCTTTTCTATTAACATGTTCCCCCTTCCTCCAAATTGGGTAACTTTCAAGCCCCATTGAACCTGGATCTGCCTTTGGGCCTCGGGAACCCAATAAGCCTCCTAGCAAGCAGTAATCTCTAAGGCCTTCCAGATATATCTCCATGTCCATTGGGAGAAGAAAGTGTAAGGAGAGTGGCATTCTCCTTTCAAGGCAGAATTGGAGCTGGCCAGAGATGCCCACTTGAAGTGTCTTTTTCCCTGAGCTGCATCCTGAATTCATTTAGCCTTCTTAGATGAAGTTCACTGTCAGGCATCCCACACCAGCCAGGAGAGGGTTATAGGAAGAAGACAAGAGGAAATGAGTTTTAAATTCTCTTACTCTTCCCACTGAAAACTAAACCTTTTGGTCCCACTGTATCCTTAAGAACTCCATTTTGTCATCGACCCATATTAGCTGTGTCTTTACCTGGACCTAAGAAGGGGTTTACCCAGCAGGTCCAGCACACTTCTCTAGGGGTATCCTGTGAAACATCAATCTCACAAATCTCTGATCCTTTAGCGTAATAAACTGGGGAAATGCTGCATGTTAGAGTCTTCTCTGAAGATGCCCAAAGCACACTAGCATCTCCAAAGCTTTAAAAAGTGCAGAAGTGGGTTGACTTTTATTCCACGTTTCCCAATCTAATTTGACCACAGGATCCTATTTACCCCTAGAATACATCTTGAGAATTTTTGCTCTAAATAGATGTACAAACATTTTATTATTCTTATCATTACCCTCATAACACAAGTAGCATGCCTCCAAAGGGCATTTGGTCTTTAAAGAGCTGTTGGTAACAAAAGAAACCAAGTGTCGTGGCCAAAAGGTTAGAAATGGTTTAAGACAGTGTTAGGGGACTATCTGTACACACTTCAAATTCCAACATCTTGATGACTGTTGTCCCACCATTCATAAGGCAGATCTTGAGTCTATTCCCAAAAGAGAGGATTATAATGGAGGATCTTATTTGTTACTTGATTATGTTTCCATGCTATTATTCTCAGATTTGGAATTAGTTGCCTAACAGATCAATGTACTTTAACACATGCACTTTTTAGTTCTTAGTTACAGAATCTATGGAATGATTGAGGTGTAAAGTCTGCTCATTTTCCTTGGTTAATAACAAAGCCAGTTTAAATCGCTATAAGAAATCTTGTTTAAATTTGCTCTTTAAAACATTCTGCTCAGGTATAAACTTATAGTATTGGTTGGTAGCCACAGATTTGGTAAAAGGAGAGGATCTGTGAGTTCAACCATATGCTAAGATAAATCAAGTGCATGAGACCAGTAGGCGTGCTTAGAAACACCAATACTAGGAGTGAATGAAAGGCCTGCTTTAGGAGTGGAATCACTACCGCTAGGACTTCATAAGCCTTACCAAAACCTTGTGTCTTAAAGGACACAAAATACATGTCTGTGGTGACTTTTAATTTCTTGTTTGCTTTTATTATTTATTTGTTGCTTTCATAATGCTATTGCCCTGGTCTTGGCATATCTGAATCTTTTTTCCCTCTTGTGCTAAAAGCAAATGGAGGGCATAGTTGCAGCTCTCCATTGATGAAAGGTATTTCTTAGTTTCTAGTCATATTAACCTGCAAACACAACACTCAGGAAATGTAGGAAAATGAGCCTCTGCAATCAGGGCTGCCATATATAGTGGTATAGGTTGTGGACTGTACAACCTGCACAGCTATACACAGCAGCCCGGTGCTGCAGTCTTCAATGGGGCCCTGTGTCTCCATCTTCCATACTTGCAGAAATAGGTTGACTGAAGAAGAGGGGTTTGTAAAGCAATCTTATGAAATTCTATGATTTTTCTTTTCACACAAGAAGCAAAGTTGATAATTTATGATGTAACTTTAAGTTCCACACTCTTTATTACGGAAAAAGGTAAATTTTTGTATTTGAGAAAAAAGTTCAGTAAAATAAAATTTGAGTAAAAATTAGAAGTGAAAGCCATTGTGATTATTTTCTATAAAGAGAAAAAAAATCCATTTTTTTAACATTAGAGAAAAAGAGGGGGATTAAAATGTGAGGTTCTTGGCAACCACTACATGAATCATTATTCTGCTCATTCTCTGCTCCTTTTCTAACACACCCCTTTCTGCAATCAGTTCAAAATGCAGAATGTCTATGGCTGGCAAGTTGGAGTCAGCAGCAAAATTTCCCTGAGATGCATTTTTATATTTGCCTTCAGTAGAGATGGAACTAGTGAAATTCTTCCAGCTTTCAAAATTAAACACATGAAACACTCTTCACAACCCAAGACACTCTTTTCCCGATAAGATAATGTCAGACACTAAGAAGAAAACAATACGTAAGCAAGATCTATGGTTAAATATATACCATTTTCCAGAGGCCCATAAGTAAATACATCCTCATCTTTTGCTCCTAAAATTACATATATTGTTCCTGAATAATCAACACTGTTCATTTTATAAGATATTGTCTTCTTAGATCTCTTTTGGTTGAGTATATGGATAAACATCTAAAAGTGATTGCTCTTGTATGATTTTCTGTTGACATCCCAATTAGCTCAAAGGCATCGTAGCTGTTTTAAGAGAGATGTGGTGGGACTGTCTCATTTTATTTAAATATAATGTGGATAATTGTCTCCTGCTTATTAGGAAACATCAAAACAGTGGGGAATTTTTTTTAATGCTCTCAAAAAAATAGACATATATATATGACAATATTATATATATATATATATATATATATATATATATATATAAAATCATTAGATAATATATGGCAGCCAAGCAACTGTATGTGTGTGTCTGTGTGTATACATATATATATGTGTGTGTGTGTGTGTGTGTGTGTGTACACATATATATATATCCTCAGCTGCATGGACAGAGGTCGTAGAGAAGTAAGACAAGGGGAATTGATTTCCTCTCTGTAGGGTAAGCTAGGGCATCCTTTTAATTGACTCTAAAATACTAAGTAGCTTGCAGTTGAAATGCAAAAATAGTATGCAATGAAGGAAGTAGTCTGGAGCCATTATCAGCTTGGTTCTAAGAGAGACTCCACAATGAGCTGGGACGGGGGTGGTGGGGGACTCTGCCTGACCAAACTTAAGCATTAGTGAGAAAAATACCAAATTCTACCTGTATGAATAGGGCTCTAAAATCTTACTTGGTGAGGTTATTTAATGTTTTGCTTTGTTAAAACTTATTTTCATAGTCTCTTTCAAAGTAGTGGGCATATAGCTGGAATCTGCATCTCAAGTAAATCATAATTTGGGCTTTAGTTGGACTAGAAAAACAAAATGTTTCTTTCCTCCTCGAAGCAGGAGACCCTACTTGCAGGAAAAGTATCTATGAAGAAAAACAGACTCAGAGTAGCAAACTAGGAAATCTAAACTTTTACAAAGTGATAACATTGTTATAATAGTGTTATAAGGTGTCTAATTTTATGGTTTAATGGTGGAAAAATAACAAGGAAAATATATGATAATTTTCTAGGTTTTTAGCAAAGTACTCATATTTTAAATCTTCTTATACTTAACTGGTAATCTCTGAATATGAGAAGATTTCTTATTTAAACATGACAGAAAAAATATTTACAGAAAAGGAAACTTGTTAAGTAACATTTGCCTTTAAATAATATATTTTTTTTAAAAAAACTTCATGGTAGGAGTACAGAACTATAGGCACAAATATGAACCATTCAGTAGAAGTTAATATGGTGTCTTGAAAGTGTTATCAATGGACTACCTGCATCAGAATCACTAGGAGGACTTGCAAAAATGCTCCCTGGGCTCCACGCCAGACTCTTCAAATTGGGGTAGATGAGAACTCCGGAATCCACATTTCAACAAATACCCTCATATGACTCCCAAGAACACTAAGATATGAGAACCACTGCACCAAAGTTTCTTGTAGATAAAATAGATACAATGTGCCCATTTTTGTCTCTTTAGTGCCTAGCATGCTGCCTGACCCAGAGCAGACATTCAATAAATATTTACTAAGAACTTGTATAGAGGAGAAGGTATTTCTCCTCTTAATCCTAGCTTAAGACCAAGCATTTACCTTAGGAAAGTATTCATCTATGTTCTATAGTTTCCAGAGGAAAATGACTACAGCAAAAAAAAGTGAAAGGCAAAGGACATGGGCCGGCCAACTGGAAATACATTATAAATGTATTTGATGTGCATACTTAATGCATGATATAAATGCATAGGCTTAATTAATGTGCTATAAATGTGTCAGCTCAATTAATTAAAGCATGAAACTTTTCTGCCCAGAGGCACCGTTTAAGAAATAACCATGGACAACATAGCCTCAATTGCAAAAAAATTTGTAAAATATTTGCATCTGATGGATGAGTAGAATAATTTTCAATATAAAAATTAGCACATTTAAAATTGCAATGGAAAAATACTAGAATGAATGTGCCAAAGTAGAGGATTGGAGTGGGTTTGGATAGGATGTACAAAAGGGCCATTGTAACTATTCAATTAGCAGGTTGTGAGAGCAGCTGGGCTGGATAGAGTTGGTGGTTGGGTTGGCAGTGATAAGAATGGGAAGTTAGACCAGTATCCAAAGATGCATCAGAAATAGGTCTGATCAACTAAAGGATGAATATGAGAAATGAATACAAATGGCCTTTAAAACCCTGTATGATCTGAAAAATCTGACCGTAATAAATTTATTCTCCAATCTACAAAAGCAAATGTTTGCTTATTTCAGTTCTTTACTGATAACTTAAAGTCTTCCCTATTTACCCATTGATCAATTTTAGAGTAAATTTATAGCACATTTATTCATTTAAGTACTTTATTTAATAGATTAAAATGAACAAAGCATGGTTCTAATATCACCAGAATCAACTTTTTGGTAATATGTAATATTATTAAAAAATAAAAATTGGGGCTGGCCCCGTGGCTGAGTGGTTAAAGTTCGCACGCTCCACTGTGGCGGCCCAGCGTTTTGCCAGTTTGGATCCTGGGCGCAGACATGGCACCACTCATCAAGCCAAGCATTCCACATGCCACAACTAGAAGGATTCACAACTGAAAATACACAACTATGTACTGGGGGGCTTTGGGGAGAAAAAGGAAAAATTTTAAAAAATGTTAAAAAAAAAAAATCAAGTCTTGTCCAGCCAGTAGATTTGTAATGAAAGGGCCATGTACCCATTCATTTTTCAAAAGAATGAAAGGATTGTTTTCCAAAATGGCATCTGTAACTACATTGTTTGCTACTTGAAAGTATTTCTCTTAGAAGTAGTGTTATATTACCATTGTGAATCTTTTAGATTAGTTTTCTAGGCTAGCCCACAAAACATACTGGAGTCACTCTGAACTCAAAAATCCCCAAGGGTACTGAGTCATTCTGAGCCTTGAGATCTAAAGCCCAGAGTTATCTCTGAAGTTTGAAGGATCACTCAGCCAGTGGGTCTTCCTGGATGTGTGTGTTGGGGGTGGGTCACAGTCAAAGCCGTAGAACCAGTGGTCCTCTTTGTTGGGGAAGAAGTTTCCAATCAAGGGGAACGGGCATCTTACAAATTCAAAGCAGAATCTGGAAATTTCAGAGCCTAATCTCTTGAAAAGGTTCTACAAGGTAAAAATCATGGAAATGAGGTTTGGTGTTTTCAAGTCTTCATCGTCAGAATACCGGTGAACAAACAACCTGAGATTTTGTTGATATTTTAAACAGAGCAAGTCTAGAGGGAAAAAAAGCTATACAAAGTGGATAATTAGTAACTGTTGAATAGATGGCACACTTTTGACACCACTTACAGTAATGGCTCATGGACTCCCTTTTCCTGAAAACATAGAAACCCCTAGCATAAAAGTGGGAGACTGGAAAGAGAGGCCAATGTGGCAAGAGTTTTTCCCTGTAACTAAATCAGAAGCAATACAGTTAGAAAATAGGGGCCAGCCCCACGGCCAAGTGGTTAAGTTCACGCACTTGGCTTTGGCGGCCCAGGGTTTCACTGGTTTGGATCCCGGGCGCGGACATGGCACTGCTCATCAGGCCATGCTGACATGGCGTCCCACATGGCACAACCGGAAGGACCTATAACTAGAATATACAACTATGTACTGGGGGGTTTTGGGAGAAGGAGAAAAAAAACAAGAAGAAAAAGATTGGCAACAGTTGTTAGCTCAGGTGTCAATCTTTAAGAAAAAAAATCCCAGTAAAATATACAAATAAGCATATTGCTTTCTTTGGAAAACACAATAGAAATAAAAATTGTGGGGTTTACACTTTCTCCTCCCATCAAAGATGCTATTTCTTAGCCTTCCACAGTTATGTTAGATTAATTAAAGTGTGCTTCAGTGCATCCTTCAGGTATTTCTTTGCCATCCCATTTCCTGGGTTGTTAAATTTCAGTTGAGTGATACCATCACATAAAGGAGTTTTAAATTTTGACCTATGCAACAATAATGATTTGAATTCATCTTTATCATATGGCTTTCTGGAAGTCGTGGTTCTTTTCTTTGCACACTATTAGGATAACTTATATCGCCCACATTTTACAACCTTGGTGTGATGTATTGAGATCCATAAAGGTAGGCCTGAGCTTAGGAATTTTAAATTGCAGGCAAGTTAAATTGGACAAAATCAAAATTACTTGGGAGATTCTTATCAGGTCCTAATTAGTATCAGAAATACATTAGGATCCATCAGTTTCAACTTGCGTTATTTTTTATCTATCTAAATCATTTAAAAATTGCTCCTAAATCAAATTAGGCACTTGACTGAAACCCCATTTTATATTGTCTCTCTTCTTCATCCTAATTTCATTACAAAAGTCTGTACATTCATAGAGTAAGTTTGTGATTAATTTTAAATTCACTTTACCAATGCTTGTTATGATTTAACTGCCATCTCATTGTTTACAGACATACATGCAATATTTTATCGTCAATCATTATCTAACATTCTTTGAAATCACTAGACAGATAGCCATGAATATTGTGGTAAGAGGCACAATATTAATACCAACCCTGCCTGATCATACTTCAGAGCATCTGAGATGATAACTGGGCCATATATACAACCATTCAATTAAGAAATCGCCTTTATGACACATTTAACAGGAGTCATCCAACCTCAGTTGGCAAGAAACTCACTACTCGTTAGGTCCTAGCTTACTGGATCTACAGACTGCTCCAACCCTTGAGAATTTTCCTCATACTGGGCTAACTTTTCATGCTTCAGTCTCCCCAGCTTTTCTCCAGCTTAAGCAGAACACAACAGAGGGAGGTGAGGCCCTCAGCTCTCTTGGTCTAGACCTCACTATCAATTTAGCCTAAAACTACTTCTATCTATCTATCTATCTATCTATCTATCTATCTATCTATCTATCTATCTATCTAAACAATTTGCCTCACACTGGGGGCTCATGTAGAAGCTGGAGTTTGGGACTGTTACTGGGTTTTGTTAACAGATATTGAGTTCTTATTATGCCTAAGACATAGGGTTGTCACATAAAATACAGGAAATTGAGCTCAATTTGAGTTTCAGATAAGCAACAAACAATATTTTAGCATAAGTATGTCCCAAATATTGCATGACTATACTTATACTCAAAAATTATTCATTGTTTATCTAAAACTTAAATTTAACTGTGTGTCTTGTACTTTTATTTGCTAAATCTGGCAACCCTATAAAGACTTTAACTTATTTTATCTTCATAATAACATGGTGAAATTAGGTACAATTATACTCCCATTTTATAGATGAATAATCTGATGCTAGCAGAGTCCCCCAGCTGGTGAGCATGGGAGTGGGGATTCAAACTTAAGCCGTCTAAAGCCACAAAGCTTAACCCTGGTGAGTGTTAGAAACAACTATTGAACTTAAGAAAAATATAGATGTCAGGGCCTACTGCAGACCTATTGGATTAGACTCTTCAGTGGAGGAGCCCAGGCATCTGGATGCTTGCACAGAACTGCAGGTAGTTTGGACGTGCAGCAAGGGTCGATAAGCTTTCTCCTACCACTCCAGACATTTTTACACAAAGTGCTGTTAAGCCAGTGTTCCATGGAGAAATTAATTTTTTGAATATAAAAGCAGAATTTTATATTTATCTGTTAAATTGTTAGATTAGGCTTATTTTGATAGAATTTATTATTTTTAAATCTTAATTCTAGTACGCTTGAAGATTTCCATTTCTGTAGAATGATGGTTTTTAGCTTCTTTCAGAGTCACATAAATTTTGGGGAATTTGATGTAAGCTATAGATTCTCTCTCCAGCGGAAGAGAAAACACATACGAACACCCATGCAATTTTGGGCACAATCTCGGTGGTTCTACGACCCAGTCACAGATCTAAAAATCCATGGACCTCTAGGTTAAGAACTCATTTGTAGAGGATTTTTAACTCTGTATTGCAAAATTTACGAAAAGTGCTACTAATATATTGTGTTATTAATTCTTCCAGTTAACTTCATTAAACTTTGTAGAATAAAGCCAGCTGCTTTTTCCATTGAAAAGTAATTTTAGGAGAAATAAGTACTGCCATACCCTACTGGTGAAAGAGTAAATTAAAAAAAAAATTTAATTGTGGCAAAATACACTAATATAAAATTTACTATCTTAACTATTTTGAAGTGTACAGTCAATAGTTAAGAATGGTTAAGTCCATTTACTCTGTTGTGTAACCAATCTCCAGAATGCTCTTCGTCTGGCAAAACTAAAACTCCATTTGTGTGAAACAACTCGCCATTCCCTCCAGCTCCAGCCTCTGGCAACCGCAATTCTACTTTCTGTCTCTACAAATTTGACTACCCCACGTAACTCTTATAAGTGGAATTATACAGTATTTGTCTTTTTGTGACTGGCTTATTTAACTTAGCATAATGTCCTCAAGATTCATCTACGTTGTAGCACATACATAGATTTTCCTCCCTTTCAAAGACTGAACAATATACCACTTTATGTATACACTACATTTTTTTTTTAAAGATTTTTATTATTTCCTTTTTCTCCCCAAAGCCCCCTGGTACATAGTTGTATATTCTTCGTTGTGGGTTCTTCTAGTTGTGGCATGTGGGACGCTGCCTCAGCGTGGTCTGATGAGCAGTGCCATGTCCGCGCCCAGGATTCGAACCAACGAATCACTGGGCTGCCTGCAGCGGAGCGCGCGAACTTAACCACTGGGCCACGGGGCCAGCCCCTACATTTTTTTTTTATTCCTTCATCCGTCAGTGGGCATTTGGGTTGCTTCTACCTTTCGGCTGTTGTGACTAATGCTGCTATGATCATGAGTGTAGAGAGTGGAAATTTATACAAAATTTCTTGGAGGAAATTTAGCAGTGTCAATAAAATTACTACAGAATGGTGATTGATGCGATATATAAGGATTATAAAGAGAATGATAAAATTATGGTTAAGAGGTTAAACATTTAAGTAGGTATGTTATATAGAAGACAAACTAAAAATTTGTGTATTGGATCAGAATTTAGAGGGATTTAGAGTTAGACTGGAATATTACTGTTCAAGTGAGAAGTCAATGTAAATTCAAGATTTTCAAGAGAAATACCTTTTCCAGCTCTGCTATCAAAGCGGCCTAGCAGTGTCAGGCTCCTGACTACACCAGTACTAACAGGGAACAATCTAATTTTTAACCCTAGTGTGTGCCCAGATTTTGGTCTTTAATTTTAGCAGCCATTAAAAGTAGCTAATTCCATGTTCTACAGTAGGGAAAAAGATTAAGATAGGCTTAATATATCTTAATGTTTTCAGAAAACAGGGATGTTTTTAAAATGTCTGGATAATGTTGAAAGGACAATGGAGCCAACTTAGAGGTAGGCCTGGTTAACTCATGTCAATCTGAGCATTCAGGAACAAAACTGATAATTATGGCTAATTAAAATGAGTTGCATCTGTGAAAATCCACAAGCCTGTAATAATACTCAAAACAGGAAAAGTCTACATATATTGTATAAAAAGGAAACTGTGACCTAAATAAGGTAAATGCAATAGAATATGCCTAATTTTTTTTAATTGAGATTCATAATAGTTTACATCATTGTGAAATTTCAGTTGTATACTGTTTCTTGTCTGTCACCACATAAGTGCTCAATATGCTTAATTTTTAAAAATGTATTTTTAACAAATAGGGGAATGTTGACGTTTGTGGGTGTTCTATGTTTTCCTCTATTAAATATATGACAATTAGTAAATTATAAATACATATTTATTGATTCTAAGACAGTTTTTTTTTTTTACATTTTAACATCTCTGAAATTGTGCTTCTACAAAGGATGGTCTTTTTGATCGCTGTTAGTGAAGAGCTGTGTGTGTTCACCGTTGGTCATAACTGTTCATAATATTCTCAGTTCAGTTTAGTAATGTGCATTGTTGGTATTTTATAGATTGAATTCAACTGCCATTTGAAATGTCTAGAAAAAATTTCTTCTGTAATTTTGGCTTTGGCATGAGGTATTGTGTACACAGAAAGGGAATGAAACAGAACAGTGGAATGTGCATTTGCTATTAGTGAAGGCTTCATCTTCAGAGGAATGTCAGCATATTTTCCATATTTTCTTTCAAAATTCAACAAGTAAGTGCTTTATGGAAACTGTGAAAGAAAGATACCCACAAGCAGACGAGCTATGCTATATTTTGTTACTAAGATACATACAAAAAGATTTTTATTACATACCAAGAAATACAACTGAATGCAGGAAAATTTGCCAAATCCCTCGTAATAAATAAAAAGCATTTCAGAGCAATAAGAAGTTAGTTTAACTGATTCCTAAATCGTACAAAACTATTGTTAAGGCATTGTGTCATAATTAGCTTTTTCTTTCTTAGAGATATGTGTATAAGATAATATACTGAGCAGCTGACAACCGATAGCATCTTATACTTGATGAAATATGGTATGCATTTTTCTCCATTTGATTAAGAACGGAAAAAGAAAGTCGAAGAACTGTGAGATAGCCAAATAATAATGAAAAAAACTAGGAACTCTACCAAGAATAGAAAGAACTAGTAGAAGAGAGTCCAAGAGAGGTGGAAAGATGATGGATTAGCCACCTGTTCTAAAAAGGGAGGCTAACAGTACAATCTCTATCCCTTGTCTCCATGGAGATGAATCTGTAAAGGGCCTATTACTTCTAGGGCCTAGTAAGGCTTATATGTTTTCGCAATAGTGCTAGAAGACCAGGTCAATACTTAACAGGGACATGATATCGGTTTGTATAATGCCGACCAGGCAAACCAAAAGGAATATGTGATTTCAGGGAAAAAAGTTCATCTTGCAAGAAACTAAAATCTACCTGAAAATGTGGTCCTCTTGAGGGCCGGCCGGGTGGGGCAGTGGTTAAGGTCGCGCGTTCCGCTTCTGTGGCCCGGGGTTGGCTGGTTCGGATCCCGGGTGCAGACATGGCACCGCTTGGCACACCATGCTGTGGTAGGCGTCCCACATATAAAGTAGAGGAAGATGGGCATGAATGTTAGCCCAGTCTTTGTCAGCAAAAAGAGGAGGATTGGCAGCAGTTAGCTCAGGGCTAATCTTCCTTGGAAAAAAAAATAGTCCCCTTGAGATGAGTAAAACCTAACTATAAAAAGGGAGCCTACCATAAAAAAAAATACATATATATACAGATGGAAAATAAGCATATGGAAAGATGTTCAACATCATATGTCATCAAGGAACTGCAAATTAAAACGAGATACCAATATTACAATGGCCAAAATCCAGAACAATGACAACACCAAATGCTGATGAGAATGTAGAGCAACAGGAACCCTCATTGACTGCTGATGGGAATGCAAAATGCTACAGCCACTTGGGAACACAGATCCGTGACTTCCCACAAAATTAAACCTACTCCCATACAATCCAGCCATTATGCTTCTTAGTATTTATCCAAATGAACTGAAAATGTATGTCCACACAAAAATCTGCACAAAGATGTTATAGGAGCTTTATTCATAATTGCCAAAACTTGGAAGCCACCAAGATGTCTTTCAGCAGGTGAATGGATAAATAAACTGTGTTACACCCAAACAATGGAATATTATTCATTGCTAAAAAGACATGACCTATCAAGCCATGAAAAGACATGGAGGAAACTTAAATGCATACTATTAAGTGAAAGAAGGCAGTCTGAAAAAGCTACATACTGTACATTCCAACTACATGACATTCTGGAAAAGGCAAAACTATGGAGCTGGTAAGAAGATCAGTGGTTGCCAGGGGTTAGGTGGAGGGCAAGATGAATAGGCAGAACACAGAGGATTTTTAGGGCAGTGAAACTACTCTGTATGATACTAAAACGGTGGACAGGTGCCATTATAAAGGTTTCCAAAACCATGGAATGTACAACACCAAGAGTGAACCCTAATGTAAACTATGGACTTTGGGTGATAATGATGTGTCAATGTAGGTTCACCACTTGTAACAAATGCACCACTCTGTTGGGGGGATGTAGATAGCGGGAGAAGTTGTGCAAGTGTAGGGTCAGAGGGTATGTGGGAACTCTCTGTACTGTCTCAATATTGCTGTGAACCTAAAACTGCTCTAAAAAATAAAGTCTATTTTTAAAGAGGAGGAGGAGGGAGAGGTATCCTGATGACTGATGACTTAGGTTTGAATCACCTTGGCAGATGCAACTACAAGTCAACTAAATTGACAACCCAGGCTCTCTAACCTAGTCTGGAGCAGTCTTTTTTCTTTTTCTTTTTACTTTTGACCCTCATTAAATTACCAGAAGAGTATAATCCTGGAAAAGTATAGAAATTAGTATTATTATAACCTGAGGAAGGGATAAGAACAAGTATACAGATAATTTTTAAAAAAGAATTGAACTCACAGTGTTGCTATTTTAAAACAGTAAGTATGAGTTCTATTATCACTGCTGTTTAAGACATTTAAATATTCTAAATTACATTATAGGAGTGGAGAGTGCTCCTCTCCATGCTTAAAAGCCCACGAGACTTCGAGAATCCTCAAAATAGATAGTATAGATCAAAAGCCCTAAAAATGCAAGTACTCCTGAAACAACATAATCAACTTTGAGAAATGTATTGTAATGAAATAATTAAAATATGAGCAAAGGAGTAGCTATAAGGATATGAAACTTAGTGTTGCTAAGTGTAGCAAAAGCAGAAACAACTTAAATGTTCAAAAATGAGGCATTTGATATTGATAGACATCGAAAAGTTTGCAACTCCTCCTACTAGAGAGGCGGTGAGGATTTAGTCACTGTCCACTGCGGATGGGACTGCAAAATGGTGCAGCCTCTATGCAGGGCAACTTGACAGCGTCTACCAAAATTACAAATGCATTTTGACTCAGCGATCCCACTCCTAGGAATTTATCTCAGCAATACACCTGTACTTGTAGGAAATGACATATGTATAAGTTTATTCTTGGCCCCTCTGTTTGTAATAGAAAAAGATGAGAAACAACCTTCATAGAGGACAGTGGTTAAATAAACTATGGTTCATCCACACAATTGTATATTTTGTGCCTGTAGGGGAGAATGAGGATGCTCTTGAGGTACTGATAACGGAGAAGCTCCAGAAATATAAGTGAAAAAAAAAAGGAAGGTGCAGAGCAGTGTAAATAGCGTGTTCCCTTTCGTGTGTAACAGAGCAGGGCAAGGAAATAAGAATGTATATTTGCATTTGCTTTTATTTGCATAAGAAAACACTGGAAGGATACATAAGAAACTAATAAAAAGGGGTTACTTATGAGGAAAAGGGAGTGGGATGGGAATGAGTCTTCTCAGTGCTCACCTTTTCACACTGTTTTGGTTTTTGAACCATGTAAATATATTTTTTATTCAAGAAATTAAATTAAAAATAGAAGAATTGTTAAAGAAATTATGATGTGTCTGTATGATAGATTACTAGGTAGTGATTAAAATAGATGTTGTAGGTGTTTACATACATAAAGAAATGTTCAAAATACACGATGAATAAGAAAGCGGGTTATAAAAAAGTAAGGTAGGATCCTATAATTTGAGGAATTGTATTTATTTCTTTAGTATAACTTCCTAAAAACAGAGTAACTCAGTAAAATATCCTTTTTTAAGTCTATTTATTGAAGTCCTAACCCCCAGTACCTCAGAATATGACTGTATTTGGAGATAGGGTCTTTAAAGAGGTAATTAAGTTGAAAGGAGTTCACTAGAGAGGGCCCTAATCCAATATGACTGATGGCCTTAGACGAAGAAGAAATTTGGACACAGATATGTACACTGGGAAGACCATGTGAGGACTCAGAGAACATGCTCATCAGCAAGCCAAGGAGAGAGGCCTCAGAAGGAAGCAACCGCACCTACACCTTGATATTGGACTTCTAACCTCTGGAATTGTGAGAAATGAATTTCTGTTGTTTGAACTCTCTGGTCTGTAGTCCTTTGTTATGGCAGCCCTAGTAAATGAATACGTTATTGATCCACATTCTCAAAATTTCTAGGAGCTTATACCACCAGTGATGTATGAGAATGCCTGTTTCAAAACTTCTACTAGCTAATTAGGTAAGTCAAATTATGGTATCATTTCCTAATTTGCATTTCTTACATTTTTCTTATGTTAAAAAGTTGTTTTACTGTTCTGAATTTGAATGTCATTACACTGTCATGATCTGTGAACCAACTGATTCTTCTTAGATGACTAAAGCTGAGCTGGAGTGTGGTAACAAAGGCATGTATTAACAGTGCCCTGCTGAAGGAGGAATAAGGGTATAATGCCACCCACAGCTTCCTGGTCAATATTGCTCCCCTTGTGTGCAACAGTCCTGTTTGGGGCTACTTCCCACCATTCCCCCTCGTGCTACCTCTCAGGCCTCACTGTGACTGCTGTTTTCCCCAAGACCACACCTAGGCAATTATGTGGGACAGGCAAGTATTTCAACCTCGGAAATAATCAGAAAAATCTCCATAATGAGCACATCTAATGGGCTGAGCACCACAGTAAACAAAGAGAATTTCTCTGTGCAACAACAAAACAAAACAAACAAACAAAAACCCAGTCGTACAGCTCAGAGATCCTTTGGACTGTGAAGTTTTTTGCATTGTTTTGCAACATTCTTATATCTGAACCATCTAGTGACCAAACTAAGATGCTTTACATGGAGAACTTGCTGGCTAATTAATTTAGGGAAAAGTTAATTTATCAAGAATGCCATGAAATGTAGAGGGGGAAGCTAGAAACTGCTAACAGGAAATAGGCTCCTCCCACTGTTACCAGCAGGAGAAAGGAAGCTGCATTTGAACCTGAATACATCCCAGAGGCTGAGAGTAGCTTCACCCAGCAGGTACAAACAGCTGGGCATACCAGGGAGAGCAGTTATGAGCAGCCAGTTCAGAAGGCACTTTTAGAAGTTTCTTTAGAGATAGATCTGCTTTATCTCATAAGATCTTTGCGGCACATGAAAACCTTACTTTTGGTTGATTTCTCTACTTCCTGCCCCATGTTATGTTCTCAGAAACTAAAAATCGCTCTGAAGACAGATGCTCAACAATTCGGAGAACTGGAATCTTATGCGGTTGTCAGTGCCTGTAACACGGTACATACCGCTCTAGAACATTTCATGCAACAAAAACTTAAAGTATTGTTTTATTATTTACCTGGCTCACTTTCTAGAACAGATTTTGGTTGTAGGAAGCCTTTTGGTTTTCACCACAAGTTATTTCAAACCATGTGCCATGTTAAATTCACTTCCTCTTCCTTTTCTTGCATAAGCTCATCTGAGACGCCAATATGGTTACCCCATCTTTTGACCCACCAGAAACATAATATATAAAGGTACTTCATTGATGTGCACACCAAAGTTTAATTTTTCAATGCTATTTTCCATTGACCCCTCTCAGTCTAGTATTCTACATCATAAATACATCTGGTGATATCTGAGTTAAATGGATGCTCCTTCTCCCTTCCCTCTTAGGTCAAAGCCTGTCTAACAAGACTTGCCAGTTTGAAACTCAGAAATTGATTGCCATCTGCATAACTGCAGCCTGGCCTCTCCAGCAGTTGTGTTTTGTCACAGAAAAACATTCCTGGTTCCCATCCCCCAAACTCCACTCCTTCTTATGCTGCCTTTTCACCACTTGAACTTAACATCCCCAAATTTCCCAAGATCTCTTGAGTTGCTATTATCTATATATCTTGTAATAAGTCCTGACGTTTGATTTCATCATATCTTTCTTGCCAGGGTAAGTTAATATGTTGCCTCAAGCAAATAAGAGACATCCTATTAGACTTTCTTTATCAACGTCCGTGTGGTCTAAGGGAGAAGGATTCTGAACCACGAAATAGAAGATTTCAATTCCAGCACCAGCTCTTTTTATAACTGGGTATGTGACCTTGGAAAAGCAATTTCAGTCCTCTGTACTTCTAGCATGTAGTTTCCCGACTGTAATAAATATTATAAATCCATTCTGTCCTCATCATTTTTACCATCAAAGAACATTTATCAAATGCCTACTTGGTGATGGCACCTTGCAGGGTGAAGCAGGCAATCAGGGCCCCTGTTAGTTAGGGGTCTAAAGCAGAGCCTTTGAGCCTCATATGAGGCTTTGCTCATATGAGCCTCATATGAGAATTTCCTCACAAAGTTTTAATGCTCTTTGGGGAAATAAGAGGAAAACACACAGTAAAAACCTTTTTAAGAAAAATAAAGCCAAACGTATTTAATATTTTTTAAAAAAATCTGTTCTTAAGGGCCGGCCCTGTGGCTGAGTGGTTAAGTTCTTGTGCTCTGCTTTGGCGGCCCAGGGTTTTGCCGGTTCGAATCCTGGGCGCGGACATGGAACCACTAGTCAGGCCATGCTGAGGTGGCGTCCCACATGCCACAACTAGAAGGACCCACAATTAAAAAAAAAATACACAACTATGTATTGGGGGGCTTTGGGGAGAAAAAGGAAAAATAAAATCTTAAAAAAAATCTGTTCTTAAAGATTATGCCTAATACATTTTGTTGATATAAAAATATCATTTCTTTTATGAAATTATGGTCATAGTAGATGTTACTTTCTAAAATTGTCCTCACCAAAATTTTTTAAGAATTTGCCCTTTGAAAACATTTTATCTCCTAAGGTTTTGCTGAAGGGTGAATTCCAAGTTTGAGCTCTGGCCTGGGCCTTATCTGTCTTGAGAAAGAGTTTGCATTCCACCTCTGGCAGCCATCACCGTCTTCCAGACTCTGTGATGTGTAGTTTTAAAACACTCTGAGCTGGTGGTCTCTAGGCAAGCTGGGACTCAGCGCCTGCACTGCCTTTTACTGTCCATGTGGTGTGGGTTAGTCCTTTAACCCCTCTTCCCCTCAGACTCCCCATCTGTAAAATGCGTCGAGAGAGGTCACCTTTTACCCTAGTAGGTGACAAAGACTCTCTCTTTGACCTAACTCTACTCTCTCTCCTCTAAATTCTCAAGGCCCTGACCTTGGGTTCTGTCCTTGAGCAGTTAGCCCAGTTTTAGCAAGAGCCCTGCTGGGTCAGTTTAGCGGAAAATCCCCCACCCTTGATATCTGATCAAATTCCTCATCCCTGCCCTCGATATCTTATCATTCCAGCTTGCCTTCAGCAAAAATCCTGTTGAGTCGGTCTAGCAAGAATCCCATTAGCCTTCATGTTTTATCATAGCAACTTTCCATATGCTGATCTCCACCCGGATCTTTGGCTATAAATCTCCACTCATCCTTGTTGTATTCGGAGTTGAACAAGATTCCTCTCCCTTACTACAAACCCCATTGTAGTAGTCCCTTTGAATAAAACCTTCTTTTTAACAAGTCTTATGAATAATTTTTTTCTTTAACGTGGGACACCTGAGAATTGCACGTGCATATGCATAGCTCTCTGTGCCCCATTCCCTGGGCGCTAGTTGTATACAACTTCATCCTTTTCACTTTCCCTTGATAAAGCACACCTGGATGCCAGGTGAGTTAGATTAATGCTATTTTAACAGAGGTTCTCAAACTGAAGTGGGTATCGGAATAACCTCCAGTGCTTGTTCATCACAGGTTGCCAGGCCCCACCCCAGAGTTTCTGATTCAGTAGGTCTGGGGTAGGAGTTAAAAACCACATTTCTGTTAAGTTCTGAAGTGCTGCTGCTGCTGCTGCTATGGCTGGTCCTGGAACCACACTGTGAGAACCAATGTAGGATAAGAACTTTGAATCCATCAGAATTAGTAATCAACCAATCAATCAGTCAATCATTCACAAACCACACTCTTATTATTTGTAATAAATTACTTTCTACACTTTGGTTCAACTGCTGAATTAGTGACCCCTCAAGGGCTTTCTGGTTAAAAAATTCTATAAGGTTTAAGTGAGGCAAGACAATGAGTCTTGATTCGACAACTGAAGCCTGACTTCTTCTGCAATCATCTTCTCTTTCAACTCTTCCCAGTATCCCCTCCACCCCACCTAAAGACCCTAACACTCAGCATCATAGGGACCAAAGATGGCACACTATGTTTCAGTTTCCTGCACGAGTGCAGAACGGAGCGCTCTTCTCCAAGTTTTGTCAGTTGTGATGAGAATCTTCTATTTCTCTCAGAGCTTTCTCTAATGGGATCAAATCTACATTCTGGCTCTTCTGAGGCTGCAGGGAGGTCATTCCAGGCCCAGCAAATACTGCAATTTGCTTTTAAGAATGTCCAAGACGGGCACCACAGTGATGTATTGCTCTTTCTCTGATAAAGCCTACAGGTCATTTTAAGTTGAAATCCAAAAGGAACCAAAGAAAATTTAAATTCTATATATAGGCTTTCCTAATAGTGATGTATTTTCTGTGAAAACATTTCAATCAATTGTTCTTCAGAGGCTGAAGAAAGAAGAAATCTTTCTCCTGGAGTTTTGAAAGTCCACTGGCTTTACAGTTGGCCAGAGCCAAGAAAGGCAACTTAGCAGCTTGGGGAGTGAGAAGCACACTGGGCAGCTGCCCGCTCACTCCAGGGCCAGTTTCTCTGAGAAGGAGGCTCTGATAGGAGCATTCACACTGTGGTCTGCTTTATTCCCTCAGGCTTTTTTTTTTTTTTTTTTTTTATTAATGTTATGATAGATTACAACCTTGTGAGATTTCAGTTGTACATTTTTGTTAGTCATGTTGTGGGTACACCACTTCCCCCTCTGTGCCCTCCCCCCACCCCCCCTTTTCCCTGGTAACCACCGATCAGATCTCCTTATCAATATACTAATTTCCACCTATGAGTGGAGTCATATAGAGTTCGTCTTTCTCTGACTGGCTTATTTCGCTTAACATAATACCCTCGAGGTCCATCCACGTTGTTGTGAATGGGCCAATTTCGTCTTTTTTCTTGGCTGAGTAGTATTCCATTGTGTATATATACCACATCTTCTTTATCCAATCATCAGTTTCTGGGCATGTAGGCTGGTTCCACGTCTTGGCTATTGTAAATAATGCTGCGATGAACATAGGGGTGCAACGGACTCTTGAGATTTCTGATATCAGGTTCTTAGGATAGATACCCAGTAATGGGATGGCTGGGTCATAGGGTATTTCTATTTTTAACTTTTTGAGAAATCTCCATACTGTTTTCCGTAGTGGCTGTACCAGTTTGCATTCCCACCAACAGTGTATGAGGGTTCCTTTTTCTCCACAACCTCTCCAACATTTGTCACTCTTGGTTTTGGATGTTTTTGCCAATCTAACGGGTGTAAGGTGATATCTTAGTGTAGTTTTGATTTGCATTTCCCTGATGATTAGTGATGATGAACATCTTCTCATGTGTCTATTGGCCATATTCATATCTTCTTTTGAGAAATGTCTGTTCATGTCCTCTGCCCATTTTTTGATTGGGTTGTTTGTTTTTTTGTTGTTAAGCAGTGTGAGTTCTTTGTATATTATGGAGATTAACCCTTTGTCGGATAAGTGGCTTGTGAATATTTTTTCCCAATTAGTGAGCTGTTTTTTTGTTTCAATCCTGTTTTCCCTTGCCTTGAAGAAGCTCTTTAGTCTGATGAAGTCCCATTTGTTTATTCTTTCTATTGTTTCCCTCAACTGAGGAGTTACAGTGTCCGAAAAGATTCTTTTGAAACTGATGTCAAAGAGTGTACTGCCTATATTCTCTTCCAAAAGACTTATTGTCTCAGGCCTAATCTTTAGGTCTTTGATCCATTTTGAGTTTATTTTGGTGTGTGGTGAAAAAGACTGGTCAATTTTCAATCTTTTGCATGTGGCTGTCCAGTTTTCCCAGCACCATTTGTTGAAGAGACTTTCTTTTCTCCATTGTAGGCCCTCTGCTCCTTTGTCGAAGATTAGCTGTCCATAGATGTGTGGTTTTATCTCTGGGCTTTCAATTCTGTTCCATTGATCTGTGGACCTGTTTTTGTACCAGTACCATGCTGTTTTGATCACTGTAGCTTTGTAGTATGTTTTGAAATCGGGGATTGTGATTCCACCAGCTTTGTTTTTCTTGCTCAGGATTGCTTTAGCAATTCGCGGTCTTTTGTTGCCCCATATGAATTTTAGGATTGTTTGTTCAATATCTGTGAAGAATGTTCTTGGGATTCTGATTGGGATAGCATTGAATCTGTATATTGCTTTAGGTAGTATGGACATTTTAACTATGTTTATTCTTCCAATCCATGTGCAAGGAATGTCTTTCCATCTCTTTATGTCATCGTCAATTTCTTTCAAGAAAGTCTTGTAGTTTTCATTGTATAGATCCTTCACTTCCTTGGATAAGTTTATCCCAAGGTATTTTATTCTTTTCGTTGTGATTGTGAATGGGATTGAGTTCTTGAGTTCTTTTTCTGTTAGTTCATTGTTAGTGTATAGAAATGCTACTGATTTATGCACGTTAATTTTATACCCTGCTACTTTGCTGTAGTTGTTGATTATTTCTAATAGTTTTTCTGTGGATTCTTTGGGGTTTTCTATATATAAGATCATGTCGTCTGCAAACAACGAGAGTTTTACTTCTTCGTTACCTATTTGGATTCCCTTTATTTCTTTTCCCTCAGGCTTTTTTACAACTTACCCACCACCACGCCTCTCTAGTGGGACTTGATCATAAGAATAGTCAACTCATGGTTACTCATTTTTCATAAAAAAAAAACTAACATGTATCAAGGTTCTCTATGTGGTGGGCATTATTATAAGGACTTTCCTGCTATTAATTCATTTAATCCTTACAACAGTCCCATCAGTACTATTATCATCTTCATTTTATAAACAAGGAAACTGAGGCACAAAGAATTAATTAATTTGCCCAAGATCCCACCAGTTAGTAAGAGGTAAAGAAAGGATTCAAACCAATTCTGGCCCCAAAGTCACATTTTATGCTGCCTTTAAAAAATTTTTTTAATAGAAAAATAACCTTCTAGATTAATTAAATCCATAATTCAAATGCTTTGTTGAACCACTTGACAATGAGAACCTGTTATGGGTTGAATTGTGGCCCCCCCAAAAAGATATGTTGAAGTTCTAGCCCCCAGTAGTCTAGAATGTGACCTTCTTCAGAAATAGGGTCATTGCAGATGTAATTAGTTAAGATGAAGTCATACTGGAGTAGGGTGGGCCCTTAATCCAGTAGGACTGGTGTCCTTATAAGAAGAAGGCCATGTGAAGACAGAGACAGACAGAGATAACGCCATGTGACTACAAAGGTAAATATTGGAGTTACACAGCTGCAAGCCAAGGAACGTCAAAGATTGCCAGCAAACCATCAGAAGCTAGAAAGAGGCAAGAAATGATTCCCCTACAGGTTTCAGAAGGAATGTGGCCCTGCCTACTGACGCCGTGATTTCAGACATCTAACCTCCAGAACTACGGAGACAATAAACTTGTTCTTTTAAGCCAACCAGTTTGCGGTACTTTGTTATGGCAGCCTGAGACACTGATACGTAACTGATGGGTTTAGGATCTGTTTTCCTCACTTCTCCCTTTTAACTTCCAACAGCAGTGCTACAGAACAGCAGTTCTGCTTAGTAGGACAGGAAGCAAAAACCTGAGTTGTTCATTCATCCAGAGTCCAGCATGATTCCTGGCACATTGCAGGTGCTTAATAAATGCTTGTTGATTAAATGAATTCTTTCAACATTTACTAAGGGACTACTCTGCCAGGATTATCTAAAAATGGGAAAAGTCTTAAAAATCAAGAGTATACAGTGAGTAACATTCCCTCTCTCAAATCCACAGATAACTTAATAAATATTAGCCACCAAAGCGTCTTCCAGCATCCCTAATACAAGTAAAAACGACTGGGCCCTCCTATTCTGTGGATCTCTGTCTATTTGTTAGTAATGCTTTACCTCTTTTCTATTTTCTTGCCCCTCTCTGGTTGGAGGTGCTAATGAATGGAGAAAGATGTGAAAAGCTGAGAGCAAGAAAGAGAAGTACAACCCCTAAGCCTTATCATGACAACGAGAGGATAATAGAGAGGACACCACTGACAAACTGTAGAAAGAGTACTCTGAACATGTCTTAGACACTAGCATCTAATGAAGATACTAATTCATTAGGGTAACTAACGAAGGCTTATAAAGGTCCTTTAAAAAACACTTGCCCAAAGACAAAGAATAAAATGATTATTCTGAAAGTAAACTTATTAAACATGTTGAATGGAAAGAGCAAATAAAAGTGTGTATAATATAGTCTCAGTTTTGTGAAACAATGACAAAAATTCCCAAGCATATATGTGTGTGTAAAACTATGTACATTTATGTGTACTTAAGACAGTATGAACATGGAGAGAGAGGTAGAAGAATACTGTATTAGTTTCCCATGGTTTCTATAACAAATTGTCACAAACTTTGTGCCCCGAAACAACAGTGAGCAGTTAAAAACTCATAGAGATAGAGAGTAGAATGGTGGTTTCCAGGGGCTGGGGAGAGAGGAGAGTGAGGGGTTGGTATTGAACGGGCATAGAGTTTCAGTTTTGCAAGATGAAAAATTCTGGAGATTGATTGTACAACAATGTAAATGTACTTCACACTAAATGTACACTTAAAAATGGTTAAGATAGTACATTTTATGTTACATGTATTTTACTACACTTTTATTTTTAAAAGATTTAAATCTTTGAGGTAGGTATTAATTTTAGCCCTATTTTGGAGGACATGAGGCACTGGAACTTGCCCAAGATCACAATGAGAGTAACTGGCAGAGCTAGGATTAAAATCCAGGACAATCTGACTCCAAAGGCCTTCCTCCTAATTGTCATGACATATAAAAGGCAAAATAAATAGTCTCTACCTATTTATAAAACAAAAAAGACATCCCAAAACCCAGAACATTTTCTCTTACAGTTCTGGAGGCCAGCAGTCTGCAATCAGCTTCACTGGGCCAAAATTAAGGCATCAGCAGGGCTGTACTCCCTCTGGAGTCTCTGAAGAGAATTCTCTTCTTGCCTCTTCCAGATTCTGGTGGCTGCTGGCATTCCTTGGCTTGTGGTTCCATCACTCCAATCTCTGCCCCCGTGGTCATATTGCCTTCTCTTCTGTGTGTGTCAAATCTCCCTCTGCTCCTTTCTCTCTCTCTTTTTTTTTTTTTTTTTTGAGGAAGAGTAGTGCTGAGCTAACATCTGCCGCCAATCCTCCTCTTTTTGCTGAGGAAGACTGGCCCTGAGCTAACATCCATGCCCATCTTCCTCTGCTTTCTGTGTGGGATGCCTACCACTGCATGGCTTGCCAAGCAGTGCCATGTCCGCACCTGGAATCCGAACTGACAAACCCCAGGCCACTGAAGCGGAATGTGCAAACTTAACTGCTGAGCCACCAGGCTGGCCCATGCTCTTCTCTTACTAGGATCCTGTGATTGCATTTGGAACACACCCAGAAAATCCATGATAATCTTCCCATTTCAATATCTTTAACTTAATCAAATCTGCAAAGACTCTTTTTTCCTATGAGATAACACTTACAGATGCCAGGAATTAGGACCTGCTGTCTTTGGGGGGCCATTATTCATTCTACCACAGATGCATACTACATCATTAACATGGGGAGGGGTAGCATGGTAGCTAGCCTTCAAGATGGGTCCCAATGATCCTTTCCTCTTTATATTCATGCCTTTTTATAGTCTTTTCCCACACTGAATGAGGGCCATCTGTGTGACAAACATAATACGGCAGAAGTGACAGTGTGTGATTTCCAGACTAAATCATAAACAGTGTTGTCATTTCTGCCTTGTCTTGGATAGCTTGCTCTGAGGGAAACCAGCTATCATGTGAGGATGCTCAGGCAGCCCCACCGACAGGCTCATATGCAGAGGAACTGAGGCCTCCCACCAACAAGCAGCACCAACTTGCCAACCATGTGAGTGTGCCACCTTGGAGGCAGATCTTCAAGACCTGGGCAAGACTTGAATAATGACTGCTTGTTCAGAACTGCCCCATTACCCAGCCAAGCTTCTCTTGAAATGCAAAATTTATGAGAGATAATAAATGCTTATTGCTGTTTTAAGTCATTAAGTTGTGAAGTAATTTGTAACATAGATAGTGATGTGGGAGGGGAAACCAAGCCAAACAAACCAACTTATACTGAAAAAAACTCCTCTTTGTACCCATGCATTTAAGTAAAATTATGTATTTAAAAAATTTTTGCAGAGAATATTTAGGGCTTATAAGATATTAATGTCTGAGAAAAAGAAATGGGGGGGGGGGCGGCCTAGTGGTGTAGTGGTTAAATTCACATACTCTGCTTTAGCAGCCTGGGGTTTGTGGGTTCGGATCCTGGGTGTGGACCTACACACCATTCATCAAGCCATGCTGTGGCAGCATCACACATACAAAAGAGAGAAAGATTGGCACAGATGTTGGCTCAGGGCCAATCTTCCTCACCCCCCCAGAAAAAAGAAAAGAAAAGAAGAAAAATTAATTTGAGTGGCACACAGCATTCTACATTCCTGGGAGCAGAGAGAAAGGAGCCTGCAGCTTTGTTGTGGTTACCCTGCATCTTCTTATACTGGGTAGTGTAATTAATACCTATTGTTATTGCTTCCCCAGTATCCATTCTCCATTCTTCTGGTAATAGTGGCCCATTATCCCTCTAGGGAATACCCTTGAAGGACATAAAGAAACAAGAGAATGAAGAAACAGCCAGATGAGAAGGCAGAACGGATTGAAATAAATAAATAAATACCTAAATAAATACCTAAAGCAAGCAAGCCCCTGGATGCTCTGCTTATGACTTCAATAATCTATGTGAATCAAACATTTAAAGGAGTACCTAGTTACGTGTGTGATACCAATCCACTCCTCTCCTAAACCTCATAAACCCCGTGGAGGAAAAAAGATGACACATTGCTATACAAGCTGTGAAAAAGTCCAAGGCTTTCCACTGCTTAACAAGTAAATATAGATTAAGTCAAAGCATTCTTCAATATGGTCCAACCTATTTTTCTAGTTTTTCCTCCCTCGATGCGGCTGAGATATTGTACTAGTTGGTTCAGGCTGCTATAACAATGTACCTTAGACTGGGTGGCTTAAAAACATACATTTATTTTCTCACAGTCTGGAAGATGGAGGTCTAAGATCAAGGTGCCAGCAGGGCTAATGTCTGGCGAGACCTCTCTTTCTGGCTTCTAGACAGCTGCCTTCTTGCTTTGTCCTCACATGGACTCTTCTCTGTGCACATGTATAAAGAGAGGAAGAGAGATCTCTGGTGTCTCTTCCTTGTCTCATAGGGATACCAGTCCTATCAGATTAGAGCCCCACTCTTATGACCTCATTTAACCTTTATTACCTCCTTAAAAGTCTTATCTCCAAATACAGTCCATTAGAAGTTAGAGCTTCAACATATGAATTTTGGGGGGACACAACTCAGCTCATAGCAGACATTTTCTGCTCACTAAATATCCATGTGCTCCCTGACATTTCCCAGCCCTTTACAGCCAGTCAGGGTCATGTGACTAATCTGGCCAATTGGCAGTTAGCAAAAGGCACATATATCACTTCTGACTGAAACTTTTAAAAGCTGGCACATGACCCTTCAGTTCTCTACTTTTCTCTTGATGACCTGGAAGCTGTATATTCCAGATAATGCAGCTGTATGATCACACAGCTTCCATTAGCCTGGGTCTTTGAATGACTATGTTGGAGCATAATCCTCAGTCAATTTGCACTGGGTATGTATCACAAATTAGAAATAAATCTTTGTGGTGTTGAGCCTTTGAGATTTCAGGGTAAATTTGAAATTAAGCAAAACCTTGCATTTCCTGACTAATTCTTAAACTTTATCTTTTGACCATAGTGAACTACTAAGTAAATGGAAAGACATCCTATGTTGATGGATCCAAAGTCTTAATATTACTAAGATAGTAATACTCCCTAAATTGATCTACAAATATAACACAATCCCTATTAAAATCCCACTTGCGGTTTTTTTTTGCAGAATTTGATAAGCCAATTCTAAAGTTCATATGGAAATGCAGAGAACCCAGAATAGCCAAAACAATCTTGAAAAAAGAACAATGGAGGATTCAGATTTCTCAATTCAAAACTTACTACAAAGCCACAGTAATCAAGATAGTGTGGTGTTGGCATAAGGATAGACATATACATCAATGGAATAGAAGTGAGAATCCAGAAATAAACATTTACAGCCAACTGATTTTTAACAAATTTTCCAAGACTATTAAATAAGGAAATAATAGTTTTTTCAATAAATGGTTCTAGGACAACGGAACATTCACATGTGAAAGAATCATTTTGGGCTCTAATTCATACCATAAACAAAAATTAACTCAAAATTAATCAAAGGCCTAAATGTAAGAGCTAAATATGATAACAAAAGCACCAAGTGACAAATGAAAAAAATAGATAAATTGGACGTCATCAAAATTAAAAACTTTCATGCTTCAAAGGACAATCATTAAGAAAGTGAGAAGCAACACAGAGATTGGGAGAAAATATTTGCAAATCATATATCTAATAAAGGCCTTGTATACAGAATATATAAAGAACACTTACAACTGAACAATGAAAAGAAAAATAATCCAATTTAAAAATAGGCAGAGGATCTGAACAGACATTTCTTCAAAGAAAATATACAAATGGCCAATAAGCACATTAAAGATGCTTAACATCATTAGTCCTCAGGAAAATGCAAACCAAAACCACAATGAGACACCCTTTCACATCCCCCAGGATGGCTATAAGAAAAAAACACGAGGAAAAAGCAAGCATTGGAGAGGATGTGGAGAAATTGGAACCTTTGTACATTGCTAGTGGGAATGTAAAATGATCCAGCTGCTTCGGAAACCAGTCTGGCAGTTCTTTAAAAAGTCAAACATAGAGTTACTATGACCTGGACTTTTTACTCCTAGATACATTTCCAAGAATACTGAAATAGATAACCACAAAAAACTTGTATATGGATGTTCACACATTATTATTTATAATAGCCAGAAAGTAGAAACAATCCAGATGTCCATCAATTGTTCAGTGGATACACATGTGTTCCTTAACGCTTCCTTATTTTCTGGAACAATCTTTCCCTGACCCAAGCCTAGAAATCAGCCATTTCTCTAAGGAATCCTGGTTTCTTTCATCCTTGGTAAATGAAATTTAGAAACCAAGATCTCGGTACTAGGTGTGCTCATTGCTACTGGGCTGTAGTTGTTTCTAGGCACTTTTAGTGGACAGAGTTGATTTTTCAGGCATTAGTTTTTTAAAAAAAGTATCTTAATTTATAAACTTACAAGATTCCCACTCACTCCCTGTAGTCTTCATATAGAGTATTTATGGATTTTCCTTGGTGGAGTCCCACATTCTAGAGCCCCAAGGAAACAAACTGCATGGTAATCTGTGGAAAATGGTGGAACATGTAGTGAGAATGAGAAATAAGCTTTTGTTATTATGAACAATTGAAATATGGGGTCATTTGTTACAACCACATAATCTAACCTATTCTAACTGTTATAGTAATTGTGCACAAAGCACTGGGCTAGATACAAATAGTTGTTTTAATATAAGTAGCAAGAAATATTAAGAAATTAAAATCTTGTTTGCTTTCACATAAATCAGGAAAACATCAAAAGAGCAGAAGACCCATCAGAAATTTCAAAGTGGCCAAATTTCCTAAAAGGCATCTGGTACTCACCTCTGACAGGATAAGGGCCAGCCTCTATACAACAGAAGTTAAAGCCCAAGAGTTATAGGTAACAAGGGCCATGTTTTTCACATAAAAACCACTTCCCTAGAATCTGAGGACTCCATGTCACTGTGCAGATTTATGAAGAAAACAGAATTCTTAATAGAGCCTTGGGCATCTGCTCCTATCATAGAGGGAAAGCACTCCCAGAAGCAAGGAGACAACATTTGCCTAGAACCTGCTATTATTACACTCTGTGCATATGGTAGCTAAAAACTCATTAGTTCTATAATTCTGGCTGAAGTTGGCAAGCCACCTCCAGAAATATTTCATACAAGCAAAGTGACAGATGGCAATTTCCTTTGTTATAGAATGAGCTGATTAAGGTAGTGGTCATGCACACAAAAATCATCCAGACAAGAGTGAAGCTACTCATATGTAAAGTGATTTATTTGCAGCTCTGATAAGTCAATTTTTGTGTAGTAGGCCTCATTTTTGTCACCCAAGAATACATTATTGGTCAGACTTAATTTCTTTCACATAGGATTAGAAAATAAATTACAGTGGCCACAATGAGGTAGATAGGTAACATTTTGTAGCAGCAAAAAACCAGAGGGTAGTGATTTTGTTTTAACTTCCTTCCCACAGCTGCAGTTCCTTCTGTAGGGACTGTTTGTTTGTTTTCCTCTCCAGCACACCATCTCCAGTCTCTTTCTTCTAGTAAAATGTCCCAATAATACTTTAAGGCTCCCTACCAGCCCTCCAAGTGCGTCAGGTAGAGCTGATCCCCACCCCTATCCCCAGGCTCTAGGGATGAATACATGACCCAAATCTGGCCAATCAGAATATTGTATCTCTTGCCCTCGTGATTGGTTCAGATATGGGTGTGTAATCCAAGTTGGGCCAATGAGAGTCTTCCTCCAGTTTTGTGCTAGGACTATCAGGAAAGAGATACTCTCTTTCCAATGGATAGAATGTAAGCCTGGAGTTGCTTTTAGAATCTTTTCGATCACTACAACAGAACTTGTCTGACTATGCAGCTGTACAGAGGAGAGAAGAACCAAGGGATTCCTGGCTTCATCTTTTGTGTATGTGGATCCAAATAATCTTGAAGCCACCATACCCTGGACTTCATTTACATGAGTCAGTAAATTCCTTATTTTTGTTTAAGCCAGTTGGATTTCTTTCTTTTGCAACCATATGAGTTCTGACTAATGCGCTCACTTTTATAAGACAGTCAGAAAAATACTACAGTCCTCCTTGGTCTTATCTCTATGACTTAGTTATTGAACCAGAAACACAACACAACTAAAATTCCTTCCCAATATAGTATATTTTCCTGAAGAATCTCAAAGCATTTACAAACTTCAGAGAACAATACTCTGGAGGCATCTTGGAAGAACAATACATGAGGCACCTTGGAAGAACACTAACTCTTATTAGTAGAGTTAAAAATAGATTTGACCCTTTCCTGAGAATAGGCTATGTGCCAAGAACTGTACGAGACATTTTCTAGCTTTACTGTACTTAATATTCACAACCATTTTATTAGGTTGGTATTATTATGCCCACTTTACAGATCAGGGAGTTGAGGCTCAGGGAGATTAACTTTCCTGAGGGAATTCAGCTCATAAGTGACCTCTCCAAAATTTAAACTTATGTCTTTCTGGCTCAAAGTCTGTGTTCTCCTAAATGACATTTCCTGTCTCTTTTCTTATGTCAATATTATGTCAATATTGACCTTTTTGTCAATACCTTTCTACTCACCCCTGCCAATTGGCCTTCCTCCTCCTGGGGTCCTAGCTGCATGGAGCAGAAATGGACACCTGACTTGGGCAAGCTAATTAGATCCACTCGCTTGAGAATTTAAATATGAGACACTGAAAGAAGTTCCACTTAGTAGTACATTCTTGAGCTGAAATGGTATTTATATAACTTACAAGACACACTTTTCCAGCTTAAGAAATGATATGGTCTTATATTTTTTATTTTTCCAAAAATTTACCCAAATTCTCACATGTTCTTTTCCAGGATCTTCCCTGTGAGGACTTCCGACCGGATTGTCCAAGACTCTCAGGGGCTTTCTGGTGCAAAAGGATCCACTCTGTCAAACTTCAAAAAGAAAGGACTGGAAATCTGATTAGTTCCCTAGCAGTGTTAGTCCAGTCCCTGCCACACAGCATCAACTTCAGCTGGCCTTGTGCAGGGTGATGGATGCTTGTCTGTCTTCATTAGCCCAGAGTCTCATGCTTGGCCTCCAAGATCAGAGTTTTCTTGGCTTACATTCACTTATTCAACACAATGCCAGGAGAGCTGAGTCTCACAGGGAATCTACTTGTGGAATTTCATGCTTAGTCCAGGTGACTAGCTTAAACTCACCCTTCCCTCTTGGTGCTACCCCTTTTGGGAACTGTAGTGTCCAGCTCTCCTAGAGGACAGGACCAATTTGGTTGATCTGATAGACTACTTCAATTCTCAGGAAAGATGGGTAGGGTCTCTGTGTCAATGGCCCTTATATTTGCATAACTGAGAGAGGGGAAGTCAAAGGATTCCTCCCATAATAATGAAACTCTGCTCCTGGTTTAGTTATTGTCTCCACCTAAGAACACAGATACCTCTAAATCAATGTCTAACCAGGCACCCCGTGCCATTTTTGTTGTTGTTGTTTTTTTAAAGATTTTATTTTTCTCCTTTTTCTCCGCAAAGCCCCCCGGTACATAGTTGTATATTCTTTGTTGTGGGTCCTTCTAGTTGTGGCATGTGGGACGCTGCCTCAGCGTGGTTTGATGAGGAGTGCCATGTCCGCGCCCAGGATTCGAACCAACGAAACACTGGGCCGCCCGCAGCGGAGCGCACGAACTTAACCACTCGGCCACAGGGCCAGCCCCCTGTGCCATTTTGGATCAGAGGCTTGACCAGATAGTTAGTAGAGGAAGCTGATTGATATGAGAGAGAGAGAGCGAGGCCTTCTGACTTTGCATAAAGCTCCCGGTTCTATTGTGCACAAGGCCTTGCTGTTCTTCTTGCCCTTTCCTGGGTTTCACCCATGTTAATAAGACACCACCTTTGTGTAGGAGTTCATAATGCAGGTCGAGTTTATATTCCAGGAAAAGGCAACTTGACAGTACAAAAGACTAATAAAAGATAATTATTTCCATAATGATTAATATTAAAAAACTAATATACATTTCCAGAAGCCCATAGTCCAACTCTTTATCTGTTAACTGCCACAGAACACTTAAATAACACTTCATTGCTTTGCATAAATAATAAGAGACTTTGTGTAATCATTCTTAAAAATGTTGGTTCTGGGCTTGATGCAAGAATTTTTGAACATTCTATGGAGAATACCAAAAGCAAGGACTATAAAAACTTTTTGGTGAAAGGACCAGAGTTAGGCAAAGGAGAAATGGAGGAGATGACTGACTTTATTTTCCACTATCAAATCTGCACATATATCTGGAGCCAAAAGCAGCCAGCAGACACAAAGGAGCATTTTACCATAGGCTTGACAGGCCTCTCCTTCATATATACATGGAGCATATGTATGCTTTTAAATTATGCGTTATTTGAAATCTATAGAAAAGTAAGAGAATAATACCCATAAACCTCCCAGATTTGACATAATTTCACTTTTTGCAGTGCTGTATTAGTTTCCTGGGGCTACCATAACAAATGACCACAAACTTCATGGCTTAAAACAACAAAAATTTATTCTCTCAAAGTTCTGGATGCCAGAAGTCCAAAATCAAGATGTCAGCAGGGTTGGTTCCTTATGAGGGCTCTGACGGAGAATCTCTTCCATCGCTCTCTCCCAGCTTTTGGTGGCTGTAGCAATCCTTGGCATTCCTCTGTGTGTCTTCTCCCCTTCTCTTCTCTACAAAGAATACTTGTCATTGGATTTAGGGCCCACCTTAATTCAGGATGATCTCATCTCAAGGTCCCTAACTTAATTACACCTGCTAAGACCCTTTTTCCAAATAGGGTCATATTTACAGGCTGTTGGTGGAACATATCTTTTGGGGGGTCACCATTCAACCCACTACAACTCTTTACTTTAAGCTTTACAGATAAAATGGCACAGCTATCATTGAAATTTCCTCCTCAACCCCCTTCTATCTATTTCACTTCATCCCCAGATGTAACAACTGTCCTAAGTGTCACTGCCATGTGTTTTAATACTTTTGCTATCTTTGTATCAGCAAAGAACATGCAGTTGTTTAAATATAGACACTTTTATAAGATAAAAGATTTCTGTAAATGATAACACCTTGTACATTTTCATCTTGTTTTTTCACTGAACGTTAAAATTTTAAGATTTACCTATGTTGATACACGTAGCTCTGACTACACTTATTTTGACTACGGTATGAATATCCCACAATTTTTCCATTCTCCTGTTGAAAGAGGTTTAGTTTTTTATGATTTTGGGTATTATAAACTTTGTGGTCACAATCATCCCAGGATGTTTCTCCCTATCCTTATACACACACACGTGTGACAAATTCTCCAGGGTGAATCCCTTGAAGTGGAATCAATAGTTTTGTTTCTGTATTTTTCTATTCTCTCGAAGAAAATAGGTAGATGTTAACTGTTGTTTGTTGAAGGTTTGCTGACACTAGGCAATAAACTGTCTGGGCCTCATTCTGTTTTGGGAATGGATTGCTTTTCACTGTAATTTAATTTCTTTAATGATTATAAGTATATTAAAGCTTTAAAATTTCCTTTTTCATTACTTTTTGTCATTTATATTTGTCTGGAAAATCATCCACTTTATCTGTATTTTCAAATGTTTGGACTTACGGTTGTTTATAATAACATGAAATTGTGGTTTTATAAGGTCAAAAGGTCAAACAGTGGCAATTTCATAAGACTTGACAATAATTTCTTGTAGCTTTAAATTTCCCTTCTTTATCTGTAATTATGATCTCCTTTCATTCCTAATATCATTATTTGTACCTCCTGTGTATTTTTGGCTTATCACCAAACATTCCTCTATTTTATTAGTTTTTCAAAATATAAGATTATTTCTGCTGTTTCTTCATTTTTTATTTCATGAATTTCTACTCTTGTTTTTATTTCTTCTTCTTGCTACCATCTTGCTATCTTTGAATATACTCTGTCACTCTTTTCCTAACTTCTTGAACTGAACATTGAACTCACAGATATTTAATGTTTCCATTATCTGATTTACACACATCTGAGGCTGTACTTTTTCAGATGTATCCAAATTTTAATAAGTAGTATTTTCATTGTCATTTGATCCCACATACTCTTTATTTCTATCTTGACTTTTCTTTGAAAAGTAAATTATTTAAAAGTGTATTTTTTAGTTTCTACAATAGATGAGAGTTTTATTTATTCATTTATTGATATTTTCAATAATTCATTTCAGATTTTATTAGTTTTTGTTAAAAATATATCAATTTCTTGGAATTTCCCTTCTTCTATGGCCTAATTTATGATTTGGTTTTTTGTTGTTTTTTTAAAGATTTTATTTCTCCTTTTTCTCCCAAAGCCCCCGGTACATAGTTGTGTATTTTTAGTTGTGGGTCCTTCTAGTGTGGCATGTGGGATGCCACCTCAGCATGGCTTGACGAGCGGTGCCATGTCTGCACCCAGAATTCGAACTGGCGAAACCCTGGGCCACTGAAGCAGAGCACATAAACCCAACCACTCAGCCACGAGGCCAACTCCTTATGATTTGTTTTTGAAAGAGTTGATGTGTGCTTGAAAAGAATGAGCACATTATTATTTTGATGGTAGAATACTATTTTTATAGGAAGCTGATAATTGTGCAGTTCAAATCTTCTAGAGGCTTACTGGTTCTTTTTTTTTAACTCTGATCTATCAGTTTTGGATAGATATATTAAAATCTTCCACTATGATTCTGGATTTGTAAAATTTTCTTGTGATCCTGTTCATTTTTGCTTTTTATATTTTGAGGTTTTGTTGTTAAGCATATACAAAGATGGCAGTTATTTTCTCTTAGCAATTTTAAGACATTAATTCCTTTTGCCTCTGACCTCTATTTTGTTGTCTATCTAACTGTTGATCCAGTGAAGGCAATCTGTCTTTCCTTTCTGTTTATTTTAAAGATTTTTTCCCTCTGTCTTTAATGTTTTGCTATTCTGTGATGTTTCTTGATAGAAATCTTATAGAATTCCAAGGCTGTATAAGTGCTGCCACTCAGCACCCATCCCCTAGGGCCAATATCCTGGTTTGGTCTTACTCTGAGCTATTGGCAACTTCTGGATCTTATTACTCTGACTTTGAGGTTTTGTGCCATTTTCAGAATCAATTGTTTTATTTCTCTTATTTTTTCTTTATTCATTTCTTCCATTAAAAAATGTTTTAGTAATGTTTTACCCAGCATTTCTATGTGTTTATAGTGGGAAGAGGTTCTTTGTCAGCTCTGTTATCAATACTGATGAATCAGAAGGGTATGGAATCCTCTTTATTCTTCTGTGAGATCATGAGGAAGAAAGAGTGAACTGCTTTCCACTGAGCTCCTGGCATTGAGAATCAAGGAATAATATTCTCTTCCATCCAAAATCCCTGGGTGACTTAAGATCAGTATAATTAAAAAATGTGATGACTGGTAGATAAAAAGGTTGTCTAAAAGTGAGTGATGCCATTGTGAAAGGACGTGTTATTATTCATACTTTATAGAGGAGGAACTGAGGCTCAAAAGTTAAGTAACTTGCCCAAAGTTAACAATGACAGTAAGTGGGAGAATCAAGATTTTAAGCTACAATGCTGAGACCAAAGCACATACTTTCTCTACAATGTTGCCTCCTAGGAAATTGTAATCTTTATAACAAAAAGAGACACTTTTTTTTTTTTTTTAAAGATTTAATTTTTTCCTTTTTCTCCCCAAAGCCCCCCGGTACATAGTTGTATATTCTTCGTTGTGGGTCCTTCTAGTTGTGGCATGTGGGACGCGCCTCAGCGTGGTCTGATGAGCAGTGCCATGTCCGCGCCCAGGATTCGAACCAACGAAACACTGGGCCGCCTGCAGCGGAGCGCGCGAACTTAACCACTCGGCCACGGGGCCAGCCCCCAAAAAGAGACACTTTTAAAAGATAAAAATTAAAGAATCAGAATATATTTAAGGGCTAAACTGTGTAGTACAGAACAAACTATAAAAGGAAGCTATCAAGGTGGAGTATATATATCTCTTCATTCCTGTTGAGAGAAACCAAATAGCTGCATGTCAGTTGAATGCATTCCTCACAGATAGAATTACCTGTCGAGTATCGTTTTTGGAAGAGCTCAGCAGATGGCATTCCAAATGAGAGATGCCCACATGGGCTGTGAAGGCTATAATGGATTTCAAACATCTTATGTCTGTCTCTCTGGCAAATGACATTGCTTTGAAAAGGTGGTTTTTTTTCTTTGTCTTTTGAAGCCTGTATCCACTTATAAAGAGAGGCACACCTGCCTTATATGGATTGGATCTAAATCTGTGTAGACATCAGATTGTGTGTGGTAGTTGACTGAATGATATTGGGTGATCCTGAGCTTAGAGGTGCTTTAGCTGATTTTATTACCCCTATTATTAGCCCATTCTTATTTCTTCCTACGATAAAAGGATCTGATTTCCTGAACAAATGCACTGTTCCCTGATGTAAAGCTGGTGATAAGTGAGGTCTCGGGTTTTAATTCCAATGCATTGGTTGTATATAACAAAAAACTCAAATAAACGTGGCTTAAATAGTAAGGAATTTATTTTCCACATAGGAATTCTACAGATAGAGTGATTTCCAGGTTAGTTAATTTAAAAGCTTAACAATGTCATCAAAAGCTCTGGCTTTTTCCATGTTTTCTTGCTTCCATCCCCAGTGTGTTGGTTTTTGTCCCCTTGCTTGTCCCATCACAGTTCTAAGATGGCTGCCTCATCTCCAGGCATCTTCCCCTCAAACAGCAATATTGAGTCATCAAAAAAGGGCAATTTTTCCTCCCAGTTGGAGGAAAACCTCTGCGAGAAGCTACCACTCACCCCAGAAAAATTTCTGTTAAGTCTCATTTGCCACACCTGCCTCACACACCGATTGCCACATCAATGGCAAAAAAAATGGATTTTCCACAATGGACTTTGCTAACAGAGACTCACTTTTTGGGGTTGGAGAGAGGCTCCTTCACTGAGCACATGGCCATGATAAGCGTGAAGCAAATTATGGTTCTATTGGTAAGCAATACGGGAGGCACTGCTTGTTGATAGGCGACCAATACTACCTGCCACACTTAAGTCCTGTTGGACTGGGGAAATGTGCTAACAATGATTACTTTGGTCAGTTGGTTGAAGAAGGGAAATTATCATTATTTAACCAGCAAAGTGCTATGAACGACAGTTTGTTTTTGACCAGAAATATTTTATCTTTTTCAGCTCATGAAGCTTGAGCCTATATCTTAAAATACTATAGTTTTGTCTGCTCAAAACAGCATTCCGTCTTTTTTTTTAATCAAATTTTTCACCACTTCAAACAAGTGAATCTTTGAGCACTGCTGATCGCTCTCAACCCACCTCCCTGGCCACAGAGCTGAGCATGTGACCCAGGATGGGCCAAACATACTCTATCTCTCTGATCACAGTGATTGGTCTATGGTGGGTTCACAGTCCAGGCTAGGCCAAGTGTCTTTCTCAAGATTTTTCTAACTGGAGATAACAAGAAAATACTAATTTATTTGAGAGTTAGGGTGGGATTCAAACATAGAATTATAGAGCCTGGACACAAATGCAGCCATGATGCTAGATGCATAATTATAGCTGGCCTGAAACAATGAAGCCACATGCATTAAAAAATAGAAGCAAGATATGGGGTGGGGGAAGGAGGGAGAAAGAAAGTAGGACAGAAACTGAGACATGGTAGAGTTTGATTCCCTGAACCTGTCATTTGTGCCCTTTTTAAGGTTTGGGATTTTTGAACAATAAATTCTTTTTCATTTAAGCTAATTTGAATTAGATTACTCTTAATTGCAACAAGAAGAGTCCTGACTAAACAGAGTCTTTTAGTTACCTAAGCTATATAATTGAGGAGAATCAACATTCAAATTGTACAATAGAGGCACAGTATCAGTCAAGGTCCAATCAGGAGGCAGAAATCATACAGTAATTTGAACAGAGGAAGTTTAATATGAAGAGTTATTAACCATAACAGGGGATCATAGTAATGAGGAAATGAGTAGTAACAAGTAAAGAGGACTCTAAATAATACAGGAATAGCAGCTGTAATGGAGCAGCTACTACCCCTAGGACAGAGATAGAGTAATCATGGAATCATTCTCCAGCCCCTCTAGGCTGAGAGCCAGACCTTGTTGGAGTGAGTGGGGTATGTGGCTCACTGAATGGCAGAGAGATCTCTGTGGTACCAAGTTAGTGCAATCTGCTGGAAATACACCCTGCCAAGAAAGCTGTTAAAGGAGAGGTGTCTTGCGGGAGGTGTTCTACCATAAAACTGTCTGAGTGGGGTGCCAAGAGAAGCCGCTGGCTGCTGGGCACTGCCGACCACCACCCACCATGGTAGTTCAGTTCTGGAGAAAACTCCTGTACTGCTGGTTGCCAGAGAAGCCACCTCCACTGCAGGAGCTGCTGCAAGACACACAGTAACCAGGAGGGAAAACAACTGCTTTCTGCAATGTCTCCAGCAGACCCTACAGACAAAGCTTAACACTGTGTCAACTGACAAAGGAAAAATATTTAAAGGGTCCAGCTCCATTTTTGCAGAGCAGGCAATGCATAGTGATTTTGGAGCTGAGAGGTAGTAAATGGAGAACTGGCAAAGGTATCTAACTGGAATGTCTTGAGAACCTCACAACATGCTGAGTCAGGGGTCCAAGAACAAAGACAGCCTTACTTGACCTTAAAGAAACATAAAACTTTAGAAGTGTTTCAGGATAACTGTTCCTTAAGCAATTTCTTTCAGTAATCAAAAAACAAGACCCAGGGTCACTCAGCTCACTTTATGGTTGTTTCATAAACAAACTGGACTCCAATAGAAGATTCTGTCATAGCAAAGCTCTTGGTGGATATCCTCTCCCCTGCTATGAAAGACTGTAGAGCTTGTTACAATCATTTGGTAACTGTTAGTCCAGGGCTTAGAAAAAAATACATTCGTCTTTAAAGGGAAGAGCATACTACCTAATGGACAGAGTACAGGTTCTGGAGTTGGATGGCCTGAGTCTGAAGCTTCATTTGGACCCTTACTAGCTATGCATCCTGGTACAGGACACTTACCCATTCCCTTCCCTATTTCCTTCATCTATAAACTGAGGATAATAATAGTCTCTCCCAATGGTTGCTTTGAGGATTGAGTGAGATGATATGCTCAATTGCTTAGAACAATTCCATGCCTCATAATAAGTAGTTGATAAATGGTAGCTATTATTATTAAAATCGGACCCTGGAAAATACAACCACCAGAGATCTATAAAGGAAAACAAGGTTAAATTACTTGCAAACACAAACCCCCATGTGCTCTAATTCTCAATAAATTTCTCTACCGAAAGACCTCTTCTAAGTGGATAAAACCAAGAGAGAGTGGAGAGTAGAGGAGAGAGAGAGAGAGAGAGAGAGAGAGAAATGACGGGTCTCATTCATCAACTGTATTCTCAGGACCTCAGTAACCAAGTGACGGTTTCTGCTCTGTTTTGCCGTGCTCCTGATTAGGCTGTACTTGACTAAAGAACCCAACATTCTTTGATTTCTACAGTGAAGTCGAGGTCAGTGGCAAGAGGAGTCTCTATCCTCTTTGGCTGACACTTTCTTAGAGGAGAGAGAAGCTCTTTTCTGATTTTATTATGTAGCAGATGATTGATAAAGTGAACAGTCATTGTGTCAGTTTAAATTATGCCCTCTATCCTGACACTAAACAAAAATTTGCAAAAGATACTCTCTTCAAATTGCTATGCTCAGAAGTACCCTCCCTCTGACGCTTATCCTTCTATTCATGGACCCCAAAATGCAGCAATGCGAGGGGGCTGGGGAGAGGGGGAGCCTGAGAAAGGGAAGGCCTATGGCAGTGGGGGCAGGACACATTTGCTGACTATGAAATAAGGAAGTGACTGATTGTGCAAATACCAGGTGGCAGAACAAAGACCAAAAGTAGAAATGAAGGGCAGAATTTGGCTGAATATAAGGTTACATTTCCTAATAGAGTTACTCTCAAGATAGGCTACCTTACTAAGTTGTGATTTCTCCAAAGTAGACATGTTCAGGTGCAACTAATGAAACTGGGGCCCAACTTGCTTTAACTACACTCAGTTAATTGTCTGTTTGCAAAAGTAGTTAGATAATGCATTACTAAAACCCACCCTACAGATAACATCCCTGATGCTTGGGTCACCATGGTAATAGGTGCTTAAGTTTTTTGGGAACTGAGAACACACTCCTTGTACAGTTCAGGCTGGTTAAGACCACTGACTCACCAACTGGGCCTGCTGGGATGATCGATATGTAGCCCTTTGACATCAAGGAGCTGAAAACTCCACCCTCAGATTGTAGTAACACTGCCATTTCGTGAATATGTGTCCTATGAAGAGCCATGAAGCTTGACTACAATTGCAGAGATCATCAATTACCTCACTTTGCCTTACCTCCAATTATCCATTCCCATGCTTCAGACTACCCTGCCCCCTTATCCCACAAATATCCCTAATTCCCATTTTTCAGGGAAGTGGATTTAAGATTGATTCTCCCATCTCCTCACTTGGTTGCCTTGCGATTAAATCCTTTCTCTTTGCAAACTCATCATCTCAGTGATTGGCATAATCATGCGGCAGGCAAAATGAACCTGATTCAGTAACATTAATGGGTATTGTAGAACAGATTCCTGCCTTGGTGAGAGAATGGATGAGGTGACCGCTAGACTTTTGATGATTCCATAGTACTTGATGGAACAAAGGGACAGCTATGCTCTGACAATCAGTCTTATAGAGAGATACTTCATCATGGTTACTGGTTCAAAGGCTCAGGCATAAACCAATTCTTATTTGGTTATCCTGACTCACCAGACTTTGTCAAATCTTTCATTATGTAATCCCCTCAGCAAGCTGATATCAATTATTATTCCACTTTACAAAGGAAGGAACCGAGGCTCAGAGAATTTAAGTTGACAGTCGTAATTAGACTCTAGTTCTGTCTTTAAAGACTGTGTTCTTAAACATTTTACTAAACTGAAACACTGATTACGAATGTGTAAACGTATTTTAGACACTATACAAAATCAAGCAAACTTTAAAAGTAGTCAAACAAGTTTAGATACAAAATTTTGGTACTATGTCATTAGCAGCCACTCCTTAACAAAATCTTGATTTTTCTCTTTTACTTTTCAGAACCACCTTCTTTTTAATCCCCCTCAATTTTAAAGCTTCAAGACCTATGGCATGTTATGAATAAATCACTCTTTAAAAGTCATGGTAGACATCACAGGGGTTCTTCTTCTGTGTGTGTTAATTCAGAATTCTGAATAGTATGACTTTCATGTCTTTAACGGCATCAATCTTTCTCTAATATCTCCCTTCCTGGTTCTTTCCTCTTCCTGTTCAGAAAAAAATAATGTTCTTATAAGGGAGGAAAATGTTTCCCTTCTATCCTTCTCAGTTCTGTGGCTGGTCTAAAATTAAATTGACATAAAATAGATTAACAGGAGAGGGAAAAAAAGCAATTTTAATTATGGCCACGGAAGCCTCACAAAGATAACGGAACTCAAAAAAGCAGGCAGGCAATTGGGAGCTATACACCATCCTGAGCTAAGGAAAGGGATAGGTGTCTGGGGCTTCTAGGTGGTGGTCGTGGCAGGGAGGCAACTTTTGAGGAGGGTGAGAGATGGAAATGCATGGTAAATAATGAATGCCTTGCTAGGCAGATAAGTCTCTCAGGTGAAAAAAGTTATCTCCAGTAGTAACTCTCTGCCTGGTCCAGGTACCCTTTCTAATGGAAATTTCCTTTATAAACGTAGATTTCCCCCACAAATGAGGAAAATCACACTTACTTTTAGGCAGTTAAGGGGGAGGTAAAAAGCTTTTCCAGAATCTGCTGGGTCTCAAAATAATCCACATAGAAAAGTGGCATATTTTGGGGTGACATGTTCCAAAACTCTTCACTCTCCTCATTTTTTTCTTCTACCACTGTCCAAAGTTTGTATCTAACCACTCTGTTTTCTTTCAACCAGGAAAAATTTACTGAAGTAACCAAGTTACTAATTCACTCAATTAACTTCTTCCTTCATCACGTCTCAATCAGCTTAAGTGACTTCTTTGCTAAACCCTGCAGTTTTACAATCTGCTCTGGCCAACCTGCATCTTCAAAGAGACATTTTTGTTTAATGAAAACACTTTAAATACTTCTTGACAGAATAGAACCATTTAAAAATAAGTTATCTATGATAAAGGCATAGGTATAGGGAGTCCAGACACCTCACCTGATTTATATTCTCAAAAATGCTGCTATCAATAAAAATGATATAAATTGAATCTGATTTTCCCCTTGGAAGCCATAGGAAGGAGATGAAGCATCTGACTAAGGGTCTGAAGCCCATGATTTAATGAATGCTATGAATTCATTAAAATGAAAGAAGTGAGAAACTGGAAGGAACCTTAAAAATCAACCAGAGACTTTATTTCTTCTATTTTACAAGTATAGAACAGCAACCTCACACTCCACAGTCAATAAATTATATATTTAATGCTGAATAGTGTATAGTTTTCAAAAATATATGTAACCCAAATAGTAATTCATCATACACAAGTTCAATTTTCATAGCAACATATGAACACACCATAAAAGGTCTTTTTTAATATTCTTCATAATTTATTCCTTATTTTTATCGTAGCAAAGCAAAAATTAAAGGATCATTACACCTTGGGCGGAGGAACTGAAAATAATTTCTGATGAAGATTTTGAGAAAGCTTCTTGGGAAAGTAACTTTGGGGGATATTTTGGGGAGAGTTTTTGGGTACCTGGCTCAGGGAAGCTTGTTTCAATGTCTCACTTCCCAGCTTTATAAATCAAACTAATGGTGTTGGATCCTGGTATAATAAAAATATATATTTGGTCTTTGCCCCCAGTTCCTGGCACAGAGCTCCTAAAACCCTTGGAATTTCCTGAGTGACGGGAGTGTCTTTTGTTATTTGTAAGGAGTCCCTTTCAAACATGTCAGAGTTTATGCTAATGAGATGACTCTGGGTGGAGCCCCTAAATAGTTTCAGAATGGAGGCTGGACACCAGAAAGACCAAAAGTGTGATTAGAAGGTTGGAACTTTCAGTGTTCAACCAGAGGTTGAGTTCCATCACCAATGGCCAATGATTAAATCAACCATGCCTACTTAATGAAACTTCAATGAAAACTCTTGAACAATGAGATTCAAAAGCTTCTGGGTCAGTGAAATCGATGTGCTAGGAAGGAGGGCATGTTAAGCTCTGCACCAACCCCACCCTACCTCCAATACCTTTCCCTATGGATCTCTACATTTGGCTGTTCCTGAGTTGTATCCTTTATAATAAACTGATAGAAATAAGTAAAGCTCTTTCCTAAGTTCTATGAGTAGTTCTAGACAATTATCACACCTAAGGGAGTGTCATAGGAACCCCCGAATTTTTAGCCAAGTCAAACAGAAGTACAGGTGGCCTGGGGACCTGGGACTTGTGACTGGCATCTGAAGTGGAGGCATCTTGTGGGACTGAGCCCTTAACTTGTGGACTCTGCACTAACTCTGGGTAGTTAGTGTCAGAATTGGATGGAATTGTAGGACACTCAGTTGGTGCGGGAGAACTGAAGAATTGGTGTTGGAAGAACATATTTATTATTGGAAAGAAACCACACATTTGGTATCAGAAAAAAAACACACATGGATGTATGCAAGATTAGGATCTGTTATGGACTAAATGTTTGTGTCTCCTCAAAATTCATATGTTAAAATCCTAACCCCTGGGGCTGGCCCCGTGGCCGAGTGGCTAAGTTTGCGCGCTCCGCTGCAGGCGGCCCAGTGTTTTATTGGTTCGAATCCTGGGCGCGGACATGGCACTGCTCATCAAACCACGCTGAGGCAGCGTCCCACATGCCACAACTAGAAGGACCCACAACAAAGAATATACAACTATGTACCGGGAGGCTTTGGGGAGAAAAAGGAAAAAAAATAAAATCTTTAAAAAAAAAAAAAATTCCTAACCCCTGATGTGATGGTCTTTGGAGATGAGGCCTTTGGGAGGTAATTAGGTCATGAGGGTGCTGCCTTCATGAATAGGCTTAGTGCCCTTATAAGAGGATGAAGGAACCAGAGCTTTCTCTTTTTGCCATGTGAGGATACAATGAAGTCAGCAGTCTACAACTTGGAAGAGGGTCCCTACCAGAACCCTATCATGTTGGCACTCTGATCTCAGATTTCTGGCCTCTGGAACTGTGAGAAATAAATGTCTGTTGTTTATAAACCACCCAGTGTATGGTAATTTGTTATAGAACTGCCTAAGACAGGATCCATTTTCCCCTAATTGGTCAGATGATGCCACATGGCAGCACCTGTGACACTATGTTGAACTCTTCATTTCCTTGTCTGTCTGACCTACTAAACTGTAAGCACATGGAAGATGGAGTTGGGCCTTAATACATCTGCATTTCAAAAGCCATATAGCAGGAGCAAATCTAAGTTCTGTGGGCCGAAAGCTTATACAATTTGGGGGAGGGGTTCTTCAAAAGAATGCAAAATTAGATGGGAAGAAATCAGAACAAATTATAAATATAAAGAGCTGATAAATACCATAAAATCTATAAAAATGAAAACTGCCTGGCACATATCTATAATTCATTTTTCCTACTTTTTTGACTCATACTCTTTGATTACCTCTTTCTTATAACAACAATTTATAAGTTCATTTTCTATAAAGATTAGAAAGATCATGCTTTTCTCTAGCATGGTTGATCAACATATTTCTATTATTGATAATTTTAAAAAGCTTCTTTCAGTTTCCCAAGTCATTATTGATAAGTCATGCACATTTCTAGGAATGTTGTCTAATTTGGGAAACCTCTACGAAGTTTCTTTCATATATGCGCCGTGATACTTCAGGATATTTTGAATTATCTTGTACAGTGACTAGTCTTAAATACTCTTTGAACTGACCATACTCATATTAACCAGTGTGTCATCAATGGCTTTGCATCTTCAGGTCACAAGAACAGGTGAATTGGCACACTGAAGGGTAGGAGTATTCCTACAAGCCATTCCTAAGCTGGGACAGCTGGCAATAACTTATCTATTCACAGAAATGACCACCAACCACATACACTAATCCCACTAAACCCAAACAAAATGTGTTCTCAACTTAACTTCCCTTAGATGAACCCTTGAAATGACCATGGACTCTCCAAGGCCATCAGACACAAGGGAAAATTATGACAGAGGGGATGTCAGATTGGAAAGAGATAATAATCTTAACGAACTGTGGTTAAAATATTTTACTTTTGCAAATTTTGCGAAACACAACCTCATGCATATATTGCTCGGTGCCCCCTGGGAAGAGGTCTATGAATTTGTGAGTCCCTGAAGATCAGGCTTCTTTGGCTTCACATCAAATTCCCCTCTCCCTAGCACAGTGCCAGGCACAAAACAGATACCTAACAAGTATGAATGAGAGACTTTATCTGTGTGCAGCCTGTCGGAGGGCAGTAACCCTAACACGGACAGGGAAGGAGTAAGCAAGCTCTTGGAGTCAATTATTCTAAGTCAGGGACTGCCTGAGCTTTCCTTTTAAACATTTGTTCCAATGTAGTAAAAGAAATGAAAGGTTCCTCTGGTTAAAAACAGTGAAGTGATTAAATCCCAACAGCTCCGAAAATAACTTTTGCAGCACATCCCTCATAGTCTCTTCTTGCTGCATAAAAGCAAGGAGAGGGCTGGCAAATCCACCCGGTGATCAGGAGCCTTCCAATTCCCTGCTGCCCTGATTCTGAACAGCCCCCTCGTCACTCAGCCTCATCACTCTGGTGAATATCTCCATAATTTGGGACAGTCTTTAAAAACTTTGATATGATAAGGTCTTTCTTATCTTCAGGTCAGAGCTTAAGTTTTATTTTCACCAAATAAAAATGTGAAAAGGAGCTTTAAAAAATTTAATTGGCACACATAGGCACCATCAGGAGAATGCCTTCACAAACTGTTTAGGGAACATTTCTGATCATGAAAATAACTAACATTTCCAAAGTTTGAAAGAATAACTCTAAAAGTTCCTATAAAAACACTCCCCATCCTAATAATTTGGGCTACTTATATCTTGGATGAAAAATGATCTATTTGCTAATATTATGGGGTATAGGTATTGGTAAACGTCTATATTGCTATGTGACATTTTTTTCTCTTACAGCCTCAATTCTGGGTTGTGTTCCAAGTTGTGGCTTATGAGGGGGCAAACAGTTGTTACCTAGTTGGGAGTCAGAAGTGGGTGTCAGAGTTGGCCAGCAAGAAGAGATCCAAAACTTGAGAAAACTAAAGCTAATAAAAATAGGCTACACTATAAAGGATAAAGGGTAACAAAGAGGAGCACTGGGAACATACCCAGGTTGGGGGCCAATTCTGCAGGATGTGTCTTTGTAGTTTCTCCAACATTAGATAGTCATTCCCCCCTTAAAGATCCCACAGAAGAGATATTTCCTGTTGTTGGGGTACTACTCAGCATCTGAAACTCCTTCCTATGTTTGGGGAATGAAAGTTACTTTATGAATCTCAATGGGAAACAGTGCCTACTTCTCACTTTAGAAGCAGAAAATGCCAGATTCCCATTTCCCAGCTTCCTTACTGGAAAGTTATGTCACAATGTGAGCAAAGCCAATGAGAAATAACTGCCTTAGACTTTGAATCAGTGACCCAAAGACATACATATTGCAGAGAATCTTTTTTTTTTCAGCAAGGGGCAGTGGCATCAGTAGCAACATCAAGTGGGGGGCAGCGTTTGGTGACATGGTTTTGGCCATGCACCTGGCTGCTTTCTCTTCTCTTTATTCTTACCTATTTTTAAAACCTGGTGATTGTGGGAGTTACTCAATGTTATTTCAAAAAAATTTCTTTCTCTCATGCTCTTTTTAAAAATTATTATTATTTTATTTATCTTTTTTCTTAATCAGCCAGAATTAGTTTCTGTTGTGTGAAACTTGTGACCAAATCATGGCTCTGACGACTTGGTCACAATGGAACTGCTATTTTAGGGGGCTTGAAAGGCATTTTGAAATTTTGATTAGTTCTCTTTAAGTATTTAAATATGACCTTTTCCTGCACTTTAAACTTAAAAAAAGTTGACATCTATTATGATCATTGACCCTCATAGCAACACTTAAACAATTGGGGCACATATTATGAACCCAATTTTACAGCTTAGGAAACTGAGGCACAGAGAGCCAAAGGACCCGGCCCAAGTAACAAAGCCCATTTAATGCCAAAGCTGAGAGTGTTGAAATCCAGTCCTAGATCTTTCTCTTTCTTTAACAAATCTTTATTGTGAAAGCAAAAGAAAAGCAGAGGGAAAGGTACAGTATCAGAACTCAATCCATATAAGGAGCAGACAGGTGAAGCCCAGCACCAAAATGACTTGAAGCAGCTGCTTCTGTCAAGGCAGCCCCCCAACTCGCAAAACAGGACCTAACGGCAGCGGGAGGGAGTCTCTCACTGGTTTTCCTGCAAAAGAGGCAAATCAAGACATTCCTCCTTTTTCTATGGCCAGCTTAGACTGTGACCAATTGTGAAGGGCAGTGACAAGATAATCAATCATCAATTCTTTCTGGTTAAGGATGACCTCTGTAAGGTTATCTTAAGGGGAGGAATTACTGCTAAAGACACAGTCAGGGAGTAGTAATCAGAAAGGCTTTCTCTAGTGCAAGTCCCAAAGGAGATATTTGTACTGAATAACATACTCAAAACAAACCTATTCTGCAGAATACATTTCAGTTTCTTGATAATGCTTCTGCTTTATATAAAACTCAGCTCTGTAAAGAGTAACTTGAACACTCATAGCTCCCAGGATATCAACCCCAAAACGGTAATGTGCATTTAATGAGAACTTCAAGGAACGTTCCTTAATTTGGAAGAGGTGCTGTCTATAGGCAATGATTGTAGTTATTGCAGGCAACCACTGAGAGTTCAGCTGTTGTGTTAAAAATAAAAGGTCGGATTCCATCTTGGAATTTCTCACAGATTATGTTCTATTCACACTGACAAATAACAAAATGCTTGGGGAAGTTATTCTGTTGTGCACACTGCTTTAATTCCGGTTTTTGTCTAGATTTAGTTGAAAAATGTTTAGCTGATCATTTATATCCTCTATTACCCACCTCAGATAATGAACTGCAGATTGAGCTCAATGTAGGTAGCAACTGCTGTCCCTGGTGGGCTGTGGAGGGCTGGAGAATAAGTCTAGCAAAAGGGAAAGTCTCCTTTTTTCTTTCTAATATACAGCTTTTTATTTTAAAACAGTTTTAGATTTACAGAATTATCGTGAAGATAGTAAAGAGTTTCCACATACTCCACACCCAGTTTCCCCTATTGTTAGCATCTCACATTAACATAGTACATTTGTCATAATTAATGAAGCAATATTGATATATTATTATAAACCAAGTCCATAGTTCGTTCAGATTTCTCAGTTTTTCCCTAACGTCCTTTTTCTGCCCCAGGATCCCATCCAGGACACCACATTATATTAGTTTCATGTCTCCTTAGGGTTTTCTTGACTCGGACAGGTCCTCGGTCTTTCCTTGTTTTTGACGATCTTTTAAGGTGATACTGTTCAGGTATTTTGTAGAATGTTCCTAAAATCAGATTTGTCTGATGTTTTTCTCATGATTAGACAGGGGTTATGGGTTTTGGGGAAGAAGACCCCAGAGGTAGAGACCCAGTCTCATCACATCATATCAAGGGTACATATTATCAGCATGACTTATCACTCTTGATGTTTAGAAAGTCCACTTTTTCTCTCACTCACAAGTACCACCTCTTCTAAGTCGCCGAATAACACTGACTTGGTTTCTCTTCTGACTATTTAATTATTATAATTTCACAAGTAAAATTGAAGATCCAATATTCAAAGGTAGACAGAGTCCCTAATGCAGGCAAGAATTCTATAAATTCCAGACCTGTAACCAAGGAGAAGGCAGAGAGAGGCCTTCTTGTCTAAGCCTCTGCCTTCTCATTGTTCCCCTGACAAATCAAATCACCTCAGACTGATGAGGCTTTCCCATGTCACAGTGTCTACCAGGTGATTCTGTCAGTAAAGGACAAGAGGCATTGCCAATTGTGTCAATCATATTGTCCAGTACATTTTTATGCAGCTTTGATTTGGCTAAATATAGCTGTAATCCATTTCTGTTGCTAAGCATCATATTTTTATTAGGCAAGGCACTCTATTTGAAAATGCAAACAGAGGCTGGGTCTTGTAGTGAAGTACCTGGAAAAAAAGGGGCAGATTCTAAATGTCAATGACTTGGGTCAGTTTGAACTTCCAGAATGGTGTGGTACAGTTTCCTAAATCCACCTTACAAATGAGTCGAGGGAATGACCTGCTTTCATCTTGCAGCCTACTTTATTTTACTGCCATCTCTGTGTGTCTTATTTCACATATCGTTCCTGTCAGCTCCAGAAGGGCTGAGCTACAGCTATGGCTGCTGAGCTGTGTCTATCCACAGTCACGTGGTTCAGGTGACAACAAAACAAATAACTCACTCAGACGAGCAAGGGCTCTCCAGAGCAGGGTAATCTATAGCTGAGGGAAACAAAAACTATTTAAAATCCTTCCTCATGAAGAGACTCTGGGAATATATTAGACAGTGCAAAGAGTCTATGGGTTGCTAAAAATTGCAGCAGGTGACCCATGGAGGTTTATGTAGAAAATTCTTCTCTGGCAGTTGAAGAAAAGCAGAATAGGTGTTTGTCTATCTCAGCAGCTTAAGAATAAGCTTCTCTTGAAACAGTCATAGACTAAATGTATTAGTCAGGGTTCTTAGTTGCAAATCAGAAACCAACAGTAGGTTGTTTAAGCACAAAAGGCGTGTTTTGGCAGAGGTCAGCAAATGTGACCTGCCACTTATTTTTGTATGGCCTGCATGCTAAGAATAATTGTTACATTTTTAAATAGTTGGACAAAAAAACTCAAAAAAGAATATGACATGACCCATAAAAGTTATAGGAAATTCAAATTTTAGTGTCCATAAATAAAATGTTCATGGAGCACAGTCACACTCATTTGTTTACATATTGTCTATCTGCTTTCATGCTACAGCAGCAGAATCGAGTAGTTGTGACAAAGATTACCTGGCCCACAAAGCCTAAAATATTTACTAATGTCTTAGGCAGCTTGGGCTGCTAAAACCTCATAGGTTGAGTAGTTCAAACAACAGAAATTTATTTCTCATAGTCCTAGAGACTAGAAGTCCAGATCAAAGCACCAGCATGGTTGGTTTCTGGTGAGAGCTCTCTCCTTGGGTTGCAGATGGCTGTCTTCTTGTCATGTCCTCACATGGAAGAGAGAGAGAGATAGCAAGCTTTCTGGTGTCTCTTCTTATAGGACACCTTATGACTTCATCGACATCTAATTACTCCCCAAAGCCCCATCTCTAGATATCATCACATTTGGGGTTAGGGTTTCAACATATGAATTTTGGGAGGACACTGTTCAGTCCATAGCAACTAACTCTCCTTTTACAGAAAAGATTTGCTAACCCCTGTATTAAAGGATATTAGGACACAGAGAGATTCTTCAAGAGGGACAGAAAAACATCCTACACATTGTGTTGGAAGCAACACAGACAGGAAATTCACAAAATCACACTGTAAACTGGTTCAGGGAGATTCCACTTCCACCACTCCAAGGTGCTGCTAATACTCTCAGCACCAGGCACTGGCCAAGACTGCCAGGAGCCTTGGCACTGCTGCCTCTGTAAACTGGAATATTGCTCTTTGCACCTCACCAGAATGGGTTCAGCCAGTGCCTGTTACTTGCTCACAAGCTTTTTTTTTTTTTTTATTAAGATTATGATAGTTAACAACCTTGTGAAATTACAGTTGTACATTATTATTAGTCATGTTGTAGGTACACCACTTCACCCTTAGTGCCCTCCCCCCACCCCTCCTTCCCCCGGTAACCACCAATCAGTTCTCTTTGTCTATATGTTAACTACCACCTATGAGTGGAGTCATACAGAATTCGTCTTTCTCTGTCTGGCTTATTTCACTCAACATAATACCCTCAAGGTCTGTCCATGTTGTTGTGAATGGGACGGCTTTGTCCTTTTTTATGGCTGAGTAGTATTCCATTGTATATATATACCATATCTTCTTTATCCAATCATCAGTTGCTGGGCACTTAGGTTGGTTCCATGACTTGGCTATTGTGAATAATGCTGCGATGAACACAGGGGTGCATGGGACTTTTGGAATTGCTGATTTCAGGTTCTTAGGATAGATACCCAGTAGTGGGATGGCTGGGTCATAAGGTATTTCTATTTTTAACTTTTTGAGAAATCTCCATACTGTTTTCCGTAGTGGCTGCACCAGTTTGCATTCCCACCAACAGTGTAGGAGGGTTCCTTTTTCTCCACAGCCTCTCCAACATTTGTCACTCTTGGTTTTGGATATTTTTGCCATTCTAACAGGTGTAAGGTGATATCTTAGTATAGTTTTGATTTGCATTTCCCTGATGATTAGGGATGATGAGCATCTTTTCATGTATCTATTGGCCATCCGTATATCTTCTTTTGAGAAATGTCTGTTCATGTCCCCTGCCCCTTTTGTGATTGGGTTGTTTGATTTTTTGTTGTTGAGCTGTTTGAGTTCTTTATATATTATGGAGATGAACCCTTTGTCTGATAAATAACTTGTAAATATTTTTTCCAATTAGTGGGCTGTTTTTTGTTTCAATCCTGTTTTCCCTTGCCTTGAAGAAGCTCTTTAGTCTGATGAAGTCCCATTTGTTTATTGTTTCTATTGTTTCCCTTGTCTGAGGGGTTATGGTGTCCGAAAAGATTCTTTTGAAACTGATGTCAAAGAGTGTACTGCCTATATTCTCTTCTAGAAGACTTATTGTTTCAGGGCTAATCTTTAGGTCTTTGATCCATTTTGAGTTTATTTTAGTGAATGGTGAAAAAGAATGGTCGATTTTCATTCTTTTACGTGTGGCTGTCCAGTTTTCCCAGCACCATTTGTTGAAGAGACTTTCTTTTCTTCATTGTAGGCTGTCAGCTCCTTTGTCGAAGATTAGCTGTCCATAGATGTGTGGTTTTATTTCTGGGCTTTCAATTCTGTTCCATTGATCTGTGCACCTGTTTTTGTACCAGTACCATGCTGTTTGGATCACTGTAGCTTTGTAGTATGTTTTGAAGTCAGGGATTGTGATGCCTCCAGCTTTGTTCTTCTTTCTCAGGATTGCTTTAGCAATTCACGGTCTTTTGTTGCCCCATATAAATTTTAGCATTCTTTGTTCAATTTCCGTAAACAATGTCATTGGGATTCTGATTGGGATAGCGTTGAATCTGTAGATTGCTTTAGGTAGTATGGACATTTTAACTATGTTTATTCTTCCAATCCATGTGCATGGAATGTCTTTCCATCTCTTTATGTCGTCATCGATTTCTTTCAAGAAAGTCTTGTAGTTTTCGTTGTATAGATCTTTCACTTCCTTGGTTAAATTTATCCCACGGTATTTTATTCTTTTTGTTGCGATCGTGAATGGGATTGAGTTCTTGAGATCTTTTTCTGTCAGTTCATTGTTAGCATATAGAAATGCTACTGATTTATGTATGTTGATTTTATACCCTGCAACTTTGCCGTAGCTGTTGATTGTTTCTAATAGTTTTCCTATGGATTCTTTGGGGTTTTCTATATATAAGATCATGTCGTCTGCAAACAGCGAGAGTTTTACTTCTTCGTTGCCTATTTGGATTCCTTTTATTTCTTTTTCCTGCCGAATTGCTCTGGCCAACACCTCCAGTACTATGTTAAATAAGAGTGGTGAAAGTGGGCACCCTTGTCTTGTTCCTGTTCTGAGACGGATGGGTTTCAGTTTTTGTCCATTGAGTATGATGTTGGCTGTGGGTTTGTCATGTATGGCCTTTATTATGTTGAGGTACTTTCCTTCTATACCCATTTTATTGAGGGTTTTTATCATAAATGGATGTTGGATCTTGTCGAATGCTTTCTCTGCATCGATTGAGATGATCATGTGGTTTTTTTTTTTCTCATTTTGTTAATGTAGTGAATCACGTTGATTGACTTGTGGATGTTGAACCATCCCTGTGTCCCTGGTATAAATACTTGCTCACAAGCTTTTGATTCAAAGTCTGGTGTGGGTGCATCTGATTGGTGCATCCTAGATCACATATCTGTATTACTTACAGCTGCAGGAGAAGCTGAGACAATGAGTGTCTGACTTCTGCAGTGATGGGGGTGGGAACCTATAATGTGGGGGATTCCCTAAATATCTAAGTCTATCTAATATCAAGTCACAGTGTTAAAATAACTTGTTCCTACATTGTTTCTCCTCCACTATTTTCCCTGAGAATTGTCACCTCTTGAATGAACCCCTATTCTCTTTGGGAAGTATCCCCATGTAGCATCCCAATATTTGACAAGCCTTCCTAGATCCAGAGATTGTTCTTGACAAAATGGAAAACAGGAGAGCCAGCCCTGATGGCCTAGTGGTTAAAGTTTGGTGCACTCCACTTTGGTGGCCCAGGTTTGGTTCCTGGGTGCAGAACCACACCACTTGTCTGTCAGTAGCCATGCTATGGCAGAGGCTCACGTAGAAGAACTAGAAGAACTTACAACTATACACAATTATGTACTGGGGCTCTGGGAGGGGAAAAAGGAAGAAAAAGGAGGAAGTCAGCAACAGATGTTAGTTTAGGGTGAATCTTCCCCTAGGTGAAAAAAAAAGGGAAATGGGAAAAAGTGGGGCTCAGTGATTAGGAACCTCTCTGCAGTGGCATGACATGCTTGTGTCTCTACCTGCTTCTCTTGTTAAATTCTCTGCACCAGAGATTAGCTGCTATCAGTCTTTCCCACTTTGGAATTAGGATTTGCCTCCTCTCTCTGGGTCAGAATTTACTTTGACTCTTTTAGACCACCACAACATGGAAATTTTGGGAAAACTATAAAGAAAAAAAATCAAACACTTCCACATTCCTTTTATTCTCTTTAAAATTCCATGTCAGGAGAACTTTTACTTTTCACCAAGATGGGGTAAGAGGGAACAGATTTGCCTTCCTGTGCAGAACAACTGAATCTTCCCTTTTCCATCAACAAAAACCCCAAACACACAAAAAATCCACACAAAATACATAAAACAATGGGTTTCACAAAACCACCGGACAACAGGAATTGAAAGACACAAGATGAGCCCTATGATTGACCTAGCTTACTGCCTTGAGAGAATTTCTAGATAACAGTGCAGGGAGGGGGAACTCAGGAGGAGTATGGCAGACTCTGGGAGTTGAGGAGAGCAAGTTGAGAGTCCTGGGTGATAAAGAGGCTAGAGTTCAAGGGGGGAAATTGCTCTACAGAAAAAGAACTCTAGAAATCTGCAGAGTCCCACTTGAGCATTCATCAGAGTGATCATCAGTCTATGTGAGCAAGGAAACTGTCCCAGGCTGGAGAAAGAGCAATCTTAGGATATGAAAGAACAGTGTTCATTGGTAGCACAGGACCAGGAATACTGCTTGTTCCCACCAGTTAGAGTGCTAAATCTCAAAATTTACAGGGCATTTAGGAGACTATGAAGTAAGACTTAGTGGGGAACTGGTCTCACCCAGCAAATTTTAAAAGCAAGATGCAAAATGTCAATCTGTTTCCAAGTAATTTAACTTCATCCTAGAACAAAGCTCAAGAACATTGATAAGAATACAAAAATAGCCAGCACCCAATAGAGTAAAATTCACATTTGCCTTCAGTAAAAACTTACAGTCATGCAAAGAAGCAGGAAAATACAACTCAGAATGAGGAGAGAAACCAACCAACTGAAACAGATGTGAAACTGACACAGATATAGGAATTAGTGACAAGCACATTAAAACAATTGGTATTACTGTATTCCAGATGTGCAAAAAGTTAAGTAGGCACATGGGGGAAAATCAAATTTCTAGAGATAAAAACTATAATATGTGAGATGAAAATTACACAGGTGGGATTAATGGCAGAAGAAAAGATTATTGAACTTGAGTACATAGCAATAGAAATGATTCAAAAATGAAACAGAGAAAAAAGAGGATTTAAAATAAAATGGAAAGAGAATCAATGAACTGTGGGACAACTTCAAACATCCTAATATACATGTAAGTGGTGTTCCCAAGTGGAGGAGGGACAGAAAAACTATTTGAAGAAATGATAGCAGAAAATATCCCAATTTTGATAACAACTATAAACCCAAAGATCCAAGAAGTTCAATGAATTCTAAGCACAAGAAACATGAAGAAAACTACACCAAGGCACATCAGAACTAAATTGCTCCACATCAATGATGAAGAGAAAAATTTTAAAGGCAGCCACAGAAAAAAGACACACTATGTACAGAAAATCAAAGATAAGGGATGACAGAAAATTCCTCATAGGAAAGAATTCAAGGAAAAGATGGTGGAGTAACATCTTTAAATTATTGACAAAAAACAAAGTGTCACCTAGAAATTTATACCCAGTGAAATATCTCTCAAAGAGGAGATTGGAACAAAGACTTTCCCAGATACACATAAGTTGAAAGAATTCATCACTAACAGACCTGTACTACAAGAGATGTTAAAGGAAATCTTTCAGGTAGAAGGAAAATAACACCAGATGGGAATATGGACATACACAAGAATACAGAGCAATAAAAATGGTTACTACATGGGCAAACATGTAAGATTTATTTTTGAATAATAATAATTTCAATATCTTTAAAAGATAACTGATGGTTTAAACAAAAAAAACAATATATTGTGAGTACTATAACATATACATAAGTAAAACATAGGAAAACAATAGTGTAAGTGTTGGGAGGGAGAAAGGGAAGTATATCATTATAAAATTTACATAGTATATGTGAAGTGGCATAATATCACTTGAAATTAGACTGTGATAAGTTAAACATATAGTAACAACCCTCAAACAGACACTAAAATAACAAAACAAAGAGTTGTAGCTAATAAATCAACAAAGAGATAAAATGGAATTATAAAATATACTCAGTCCAAAAGAAGACAAACAGAGAAGAAAGGGGTAATGAAGAATATATGGGTGGAATAGAAAACAAATATCAAGATGATAGATTTAAACCTGTGACAATAATCACATTAAATGTAAATGGACTAAATACCCCAATTATAAGGCAGAGACTGTCAAGTTGGATAAAAAAGCAAGACCCTGCATCATGCTGCCTAAAAGAAATCCATTTTACATATAATGGAAACAAATAGGTTAAAGAAAAAGGATGGAAAAATATATGCTGTGTTAGCACTGGTCAAAGAAAGCTGGAGTCGCTACGTAAACAAAAGAAAAAGAAGATTACAGAACAAAGAATATTACTAAGGAGAAAGAAGGTCATGTCATAGTGATTAAAAGGTCAATTCATCAACAGAACAAAATGATGAGCTGCAAGGAGAAATAGACAAATCCATAATTATATCCAGAGATTTCAATACTACTCTTTTGATAATTGATAGAACAATTGACAGCAAATATTGAAGACTTGAACAATACTAGCAAACAAGTTGACCTAATTGACATCAACAAAAATCAGCAAAATAACATTCTTTTTAATTTCATACAAAATATTTACCAAGATACACTTTGATATTAAGGTCTATATAACAATTCTCAATAAATTTAATAAATTTAAATATACGTTCTCTAACCTCAATAGAATTATATTAAAAATCCAAAAGCTCACAAATATTTGGAAATTAAATAACAATCTTCTAAGTAACCTAGTGCTCAGAGAAAAGGAGTCAAAAGAGATATTAAAAAGCATTTTGACTTGAATAAAAATACAACACATCAAAACCTGTACGACGCTGCTAAAGAAGGTCACTTATGGCTCTAAATGCCTATATTAGAAGAGAAGAAAGGACTCAAATTAATGACTTCATTTTCCACCTTAAGAAACTAGGAAAAGGGGCTGGTCCCATGGTGTAGTGATTGAGTTTGGCACGCTCCACTTTGGCAGCTTGGGTTCACGGGTTTGGAACCCTAGCATGGACCTACACCACTTGTCAGCCATGCTGTGGCAGTGAGACATGTATGAAGCACAGGAAGGTTGACACAGATGTTAGCTCAGGGCAAGTCTTCCTCAGCCAAAAAATAATAATAATAATAATAAAGGTCGGAGTGGAAATCAATGAAATAGAAAACAGAAAATCAATAGAGAAAATTGATGAAACCAACCAAAAGCTGGTTTAGTATCCTTATTTGGAAATAGAGTCTTTTGCAAATGGGCTCTGTAAAGCGTACATCAAATAAAGGATTTGCATCCAGAATATATAAAAAACTCTCAAAACTTAAGACGAAGAAAACAAGCAATCCAATTAAAAAAATGGGCAAGAGATTTGAACAGATACGGATGGCAAATAAGCATATGAAGCATATGAAAAAATGTTCAGCATCATTAGTGATTAGGAAAATGCAAATTAAAATCACAATGAAATATCACTATATACCTATTGAATGGCTAAAACTAAAAAGATTGACCATATCCAGTGTTGACAAGGAGGCAGGGGAACTCGATCTCTTCTATACTACTGTGGGAATAAAAAATGGTACAACCACTTTGGAAAACAGTTTTTCAGTTTCTTAGAAAGTTAAACATACACCTATCATATGATCCAGACATTCACTCTTAGGTATTTACCTAAAAGAAAAGAAAGCATACATCTACATAGACCTGTACATGAATGTTCATAGCACCTTCATTTGTAATAGCCCCAAACTAGAAACAACCCAAATGGGTGAATGGATAAATAAACTGTGGTATAGGTAACCAATGGAATATTACCCAGGAATAAAAAGAAATGAACTATTGATACATTCAACAACCGATGAATCCTCAAATCATTATATTGAGCAAAAGAAGCTAGACAAAAAAAGAGTATGTACTGTATGAGTTTATTTACATAACATTCTAGAAAATTCAAACTAATGTATAGTGACTGAAAACAGATTAGTGGTTTCCTGGTGGATGAGGAGATGGGGAGGTATAAGAGGAAGGGATTACAAAAGGGCACAAGGAAACTTTTGGGAGTGATGGCTATTTTCACAATCTTGATTGTGGTGATGATTGCATAGGTGTATACATAAGTCAAAACTTATCAAATTGTACATTTCAACCATGTTATTTATTGTATGCTAATTACACTTCAATAAAGCTCTTTAAAAAAAATGAGTCAGTTATTAAAAAAAATCAGTGTCGGGCATTACTCATACTGTGTCCATCCTCCTAACTCTTTGAAGCTGAGATTCTTCAGTCATCATAATGGTTCAGGCCCAGAAACTGGTAGTTCTTCGTGGAGTTTGGTCTGCTCTCTTGCAGTCAAGTCTTTGTAAGCCATTCAAGGGGATGGGAAGGGGCGGGAGCCACAGTGTTGAGCTTTCATATTTATTTCTTCAAGGCAAAAATTAAAGGCCCTTGGGGTCTTCCAAACACAATTCTCTTATCTCATTTGAGTCACTGCAGGCAGGTTTCTGTTTTATTTTATAGAAACATAAAGAGTGAGCATGATTCCTAAACAGAGGAGGGTATTTGCAGATGTTCTTGTTCCTTGATGCGATATAAAGTCTATCTTTTGAGAAAAGACCAAGAGATTCATATGTGCCTTGCTTAAGAACAATAGACAAATATCGCAGCCTGTTAATTCCATCTGCTTCCCACGAGAAGAAAGAATTTTTACCATGAGGTGTCAGAGGGTCTTCAGGCCCCACAGAGGGGATTTTCCTGAGTGGATCCCCTAACAGCCTTCCTGTGTATTTAAACCAACAGGCTCCACCTCCTAGGGTAGTTTGCCTTATCTCTGAGGAATAAAATACTTTGTCTTATTAAAAGAATTTGAGCCATGAGGAGAATGGAAAGTATTTTGGTTGATAGGGGGTGAAGTCACATGGTTGTATACTTCTCTGGCCGTGATGAAATCATTTGTGTAGGGAAGAAACATCCAAAGTAAAGTACCGTCTGTCAGTTACCATATTCTAGAAATTGTTAGCTTTCCTGAGGCATTTGGTGACTGGAGCAGACAAACAGCTAGCAGAAGATAGTAAGGACCAAAAAAAGCAAACAGGTTCAACTTTGAAGGCCATATCTCTCCATCCTTTCTTTTCTGGGTTCGTGGGGATATGTTTGCATAGCAAGGAGTGCCCCTTTCCTTCTGTCCCTAGCAGAACGTCCCAGACCTCAGATGCCTCCCTGGCCCCGGGGCTGCTATCCCAACAGGCTAAGAGGCAGGCTGCTCTGCAGTGTGGTGCATGAGTGTCCAACAGGCTCCCACCCAGCAAACGTCCCTTCCTCTATGACGATTCTAGCCACCTTTCTAGTCTTCTGCATAGGTGGCAGAGTGTGCGAGAGGAATCCTCACAGGGGAGTTACTCAAGACTGCAGACCCTACTCATGGCAAGTTTCCCTGCCAGGAAATTGGGTTTTGGCCTCAATCAGCTGGATGCGGCTGGGATGTATTTTGTGTTTCTGGATACCCAGGATATGCGTTCCTGCTTCATGAGAGTGTGAAACTGAGGGTCAGCTGTATGGCTGGAGAGACGTGAAAAACAGTGTGGGCATTTTGTGTTAGGCCTGACAATTACTACGGAACTCCACGGAGAGCCTCAAAAGTGAACAAAAATAAAAATAGTCCTCTTGTATGTAATCTCTCCCCATAGGGAATATCTCAGAGACTATTTTCCAACAAAGGTAAGATCTGAATAAAATGAAAAGTGTTACTTTTATCCCCGTAACCTGATGGGCATTATTAGCCTATTCTATTATTCAGGGCCTGGTGAGTAGTTCCAGAAATCCTCTGAGTACAAGAAAACTTTGGATGGACATAGAGCATTAAAATAAACCATATTGACTAACCTCGAGCGAACCCCAACTCTATGTTTTGTCTCCCCTTAAAAAGTACCTAGTGAATTAGTTTGAACAAAAATGAAACCAAAATTTGAGAAATAAACACATAAAAACGAAAACTATTCAACAATATAAAAGGAGGAATACAATGAAAGTAATTCCTCATTTAGTCTCTGTCCCTTGTTCCCTGTTCCCCTCCATGGAGCATTGTTAACAACTACTTAATCTATACATGGTATTGATATGTACATTATCAATGTACACACACAGAGAAGATAGACAGATAAGTAGATACAGATACATAGATACATAGATATCTCATATATCCTTTTTATTATTATGAATTTCTTCATACATACAAAAGCATATAATATATAAGAGATGGGCAAAGATTATGACTAACATGAACATAACTGTATCAGTCATGGTTCTGGAAACAGATGGCATGCTCAAACTAGGAAATTGAGGAGAGTTTAATAAAATGAATATTTACAAAGTTGCAGGCAGGTTTAGAGAAACCAATAAAGGACAATGCAGTACACAACGGTTTATTCAGGTTTAAAACATATTCAATTTTTAAAACCTTCTTTAAGAAAAAGGATGCAGGGCTGGCCCAGAGCATAGTGGTTAAGTTTGTGTGCTCCACTTCAGCGGCAGGTTCGGATCGCAGGCGTGGACCGAGCACCACTTGCCAAGCCCATGCTGTAGTGGCATCCCACATAAAATAGAGGAAGATTGGCACAGATGTTTGCTCAGAGCCAATCTTCCTTACCATAAAAAAAAAGTGCCAAATCATTGATACAAAAGTAGGTACAAAAGTGAATTTAGAATGAGAAAGAAAGAATATCAAATTACAAATTTATAGAACTTCAAATACTACAAATGTCACAAAATCTAGATAATATTATGAACATCACATTTCTTTAATACTTTTTATTTTTGCGACATGCTCTTTGATCACTGTGTCATACGACATTGACATCATCCTCTACAGAAAGAATAGAGAGCTAATTCAGTCTTTCCTCTACCATAATCTCTTTCTGGATTCTCTATTCTATTCAATTGGTCTATGAGTTCCTTCCTACAACAGAATGAGAACAGTCCAGTGTCACAATTGGAAAAACAATTTATAGCACATATCCTGATAAGCACTGGTCAGAGGCAACATTTTTTTAAGTGTAAAGGTCAGGGTATTTTACAAAGCTAAGGAAATCTCAGCCCATCTTCCACGCATAAGAATGGTCTTGTCACTGCTTACACCAAGTACTTCAGTGGCTCCTTATCCCTTCAGGATAAAAATCTAAACTTCTCCGTATGACAAATGGGGCTTTTCATCTTCCTAGTCCTTCTTACTGGTCTGGCCTCAGCCCTCATCACCTGCCTTCAACCACCTCCAACTGTTCCTTTATACTCCAGTAACACTCAGCTGTCTACAATCCCAGAAGCTACCATGCTCAGTCTCATCCCTGAGCCTTTGCTCATGATATTCTCTCTGCTTGGAATACCCTCGCCAGCTTGTCCACCTGGCAAACTCACCCTATGCCTTCAAGTCGCAGACGCAATGCTATTCCCTCTGTAACGCTTTCTTTGACTCCCTCAGATACACACCTCAGGTTTTCTTCTCCTTTGTTACATTGTGTCTCCATTGACACAACGATCTTTCTCCAGTGCAACTGTTTGCAGGTTTATCTCCTCATCGGCCTGTAGCTTTCTGGAGATCACAGACTGAGACTTCTCATCCTTGTATCCCAGGCACCCAGCACAGGGCCTGGCACACAGTTGGCACTCAATAGGCGTGTTTTCAATGAATTAGCATTGAGCCATGTTCTACAGGCCTACCACTGTACTAAAATGTTATCTCATCTTGAGCTTATAACAAGCCTATGAAGAAGCATTATTATCCTTATTTTACAGATGAAGAAACTGAAGCTTGGTGAGTTTAAATAATTTGCCCATAGCTATTTTAACCCACTTCTGATGCCAAAAATGTGTGCTGTTCACTCCATTACACTGTTTCTCTTAGCAGGTAAATTGTGCAGTTGCAGTAGCACTTAAGTTACCTGCATATTGCACGGCTGATCCAACTTTTTCTGAAATAATACACTATTCTTCATTCTCTCAGAGATCAAAACCACTATTATGTTTCTGCCCCAGTCACTCCCACTGAAATTGCTCTTTTCAAGGTCATAAGTGACTTCTTTGCTGTGGAATCTAATGACTACTTTTCTCTTATCTCTTTTGACTCTCAATAGTTTTCCACAAACTTGACCACTCCCTTCATTCTGAAAATAATTTTCTTTCTCAGTTTTTGTGACAAACCATTCTGTCAGTTTTTTTCTTGCCTCACTGGGCACTCTGTCTCAATTCCCCTTTCTGGCTCTTCCTCCTCTTTCCTACCTCTAAATACCAGACTTCCTTAGAATGACAGTTTGAACTAGCTCCTCTTCTCTGCCCATCTGCTGCCCTGGGTGAACTCACCCAGTCTCGTGAAATTAAACAAAATCCATACCCTGTATGCCAATTGCATATCTCCAGCCCAGTTGTCTGCTTACATTCATATATCCAGCTAACTACTTGATATCTCTACCTGATCGTTTCACTGGGATGCCCTCGATTTTCATTGGCATCTCTTAATTTCTCCCTCTACCAGTGTTCCAGTTATTTTTGCTATGTGACAAACTACTTCAAATCTTAGTAGAGCAGGAATTTGGACAGGGCACAGTGAAAGTGACTTATCTCTGCTCCAAGATATCTGGGGCCTCAGCTGAGAAGACTCAGAGACTGGGGGAGACTTAATACCAGGGGCTGGAATTACCTGGAGACATCTTCACTCACCATCTGATGGTTAATGCTGGCTATCAACTGGGACCTCAGCTGGGGCTGGTGACTGGGACATTTACACATGGCCCCTTCCAGTGGCCTAGGCTCCTGCATAGCAGGGTGGCCTCAGGGTAGGTGGACTTCTTACATGGTGGATTAAGCAATGTCCCAGCAGACAGGGCAGAAGCTGCACAGCCTTTTATGGTCTAAATTCAGAAGTCCCAGGGTCATTTCCACTGTTACTTTATTGGTAGAAGTAGCCACAAACCTGTCCAGACTCAAGGGGATGGGATGTACATCCCACTTCTCAGTGGGATAAATAGATAAACCTGGTGCAAGTTGCCATCACCTTGCACCTCCTAACTGGTCTCACTGCTTCCGTTTTTGTTCCCTTCCAATACATTTTCCACATAACAGTCAAAATGATCTTACTAAAATATGTCAAATTTTTTTCTCTTGCTTGAAAGTCATCAGTATTTCCCCATGCACTCAGAATCAAATCCTAATTTCCTGTCTCTCCAACCTCATCTAGTATCACTTTTCCCTTGACTCATCATATCACACTAGATGCATGCCCCTTTGTTTCCATTTTATGACCTTTGCACTTGCTGTTCCCTCTGCCTGAAACATTCTTTCCTTTCCTGTTGTTTCCAGAGAGCTGGCTCTTTCTCATCCATCAAGACTTGGCTCTATGTGATCTGACCACTCTAACTAAAGTGACCTTTATTTAATTGTATGACCTTTTTATTCACTCCCTCATCATCTTGTTTATTTTCTCCAGAGCTCATTTACAATCTATAAGTATATTATTTATTTGTGTACTTGTTTATTTTGTGACTCCTCCATTAGAATGTAAACTCCATGAGGGTCTCATTAACTACTTTATCCCCTGCACCCATCACAGTACATGACACATAGTAGATGCTGAGAAAGTATTTGCTGAATATAATAGGTAGATAGACAGATAGATAGATAGATAGATAGATAGATAGATAGATAGATAGATGATCTATTTATCCAATGGCAGCAAAAAAAGAGACAGTTCCTCCTGAGTGCCTCTTTAGCCAAGAAGAAAAAATAATTCCCTTAACAAGCCCTCTCCCATAAGAGCCCAGGTCCAATTCCCAGTCTTCTTAAGATTTCAGACATCAGATCCAGGTCCTGGAATGCACCTGGCATCTTGGATCACACTCTGTCCCTGGAGGAGGCATGCTTGTCAAATGATTGAAGCAATATATCATTTTCACTGTCTTAGAGGTAGTGACATCATTAAAACATGCCGGTTTCTGGAGCTCAGAGAGGTCTGTGATGGGTTTCCTAGGATCCCCTTTTTGGTTCAGGCAGTCATTGGTAGCCAGGTCTGACCATCCACTTTTAGATCATCATCTCCGTAAACATCTTACAATTCCAAACATACAAAGACACAGATACAATGGTTTCCAAATACTTTGGATTCGTTACAACACTACATTTATGCTTTTTAGTCCCCACTCATCTAAGAGCTATAGGCATCTATTTGATTTTCCTAAAGAGGAGCACAATAAATGATTTTGAAAGCATTTTTGCCAATTTCTCTAAGCTCGGTAAACAGCTTCAGGTGTCAAAAAACCAGCACTCCAAATCCCCATCTGAAAGCTTCTTGACAATCTCATTAGTACTGAAAGTTGGTTTACCATTTCATTGGCCTTATCAAGATGTTATTTTTTTCCCTTTTATTCACACTGGATCTTTAGCCAAGGAAATGTACTCCCAGCTTCCCTTCAAGGAAGAATTTGCTTTTATTGTTTTCACACTGCACTTCTTTCTATTATTTTTTTCTCAACTTATGATGGCCTGCTATGTTCCCTCTAAATTTTATTCTTAAGAAGGTATTTAAGCCCTTTACAATCTGCTACCTTTATTGATAAAATGGAAGCTTATTTGTCTCTTCTCCTTGAAACTCAGGAAGGATTTGTCAAATGTGACGTTTAAAAAAACCCAACAAACCAACTGTATCTGTTTGGCAGAGATTCACTGCTGCATTTGCAATTCTCCTCTCCAGTGCTTTTCCTGGGACTGACAGTTTTTTGGTCTATTTTACTGGCTGCTGTAACATGTTCCCTTACATTATCTCATTCCCAATAGTTTGGTAGCAAGTCTGCAATGAATGACTCATGGGGAACTGGAAACTAGAATTAACACTTGCAGCCCTCCACACTCTCCCTGGACCCTTGTAAAGGCCACTTCACATCCTTTGCCTGTCACAAAGAGCCAAATAACTTACTCTAATACCCATTCATCTGTTTATGAGTGGAGCTTGTGAAGCCTTTGTGAGAGCAGAACATGGCTGCCATATTTGGGATTTTCTCTGCTCTCTCTTTCCCTTTGGAGAGTTTACACTGTTTACAATTTAACTTTCCTGATATCTAAAGGATAATCTTATGGTTAGGAAAAAAAGAGAGTGAATGTTAATGAGCAACATTTTTATCAATTCTCTCAAGCTTTACCCAAACCATTCAACTATCTTATTGCTAAGAAGAATTCTACAAACTCTTCAGATGGAAATCCTCTGGACTGATGGGGTATAGATCAACCTTGCGAACAATTTATTGTGACGGGGCTTTTATTGTTTGCAGTTTCTTCAGAGAAAGGCAAATATTTACTACATCTGATACTTTGTCTCTAGTCAACTTATTTTTCAAAAAGACAAGGTCTTTTGAGCACTTGATTTTCTCCTAAGTACTCTGAAAAGTATTCTGTTTTGCAATGCTCTTTATAATGTTCCATCTGTTCTGATTTTTCAGAGGCTTTTTTTTTTTTTTTAAATCTCCTCAGAAAATTCAATGAAAAAAGGTAAAGGCTTTACTGCCAGTAAATTTTTGTTTCTCTGCTTTCTGGGAAAGAGCCAGTTTGAGTTTAAAAATAGACCTGAGAAATGTCTACAGCTTGAGGTTCATTCAATCCACTAATATTTGCACTAGAATAATAAGGAGATTTGATACATTTGAATTAAAATGATCCCCATATTTGTCACCTTTCCACCTCAGATCAAATAAAACACCATAGCAGCCTTCTGTCGAAGCAAACTTCATTATGTTAACTACCTCCTCTCTGATTTTTAATTTATCCTGAAAAATGTGAAGTTGGTAGTTAAGGTCATTCTAAGTGTCCCATGTTAAACATTTATCCATTAATGCTATTTATTATTAATTTTCAATAGCAGTCCCTGTGATCCCAACAGCAGATATCCACTGGGATAAAAACATTGGGGCAATAGAAAACAATGACTTAATTTTAAAGCTTCTTTAAAAAATCAGAATTGTTGAGGTACAATTGACATACAACAAAATTCACAAAATTTAAGTGTACAATCAATGAATTCTCATAAGTACATACATTTGTTTAACCACCCTCACAATTATGGCATAGAACACTTCCATCAAGCCAAAAGCTTCCCTCTTGCCCCTTTGCTATTCTCTTCCTATCTTTGGCACCAGGCAACCACTGATCTGCTTTTAATAACTCTAGTTTTGACTTTTCTAGAATGTCACATAAATGGAATCACACAGTGTGTGGTCTTTCATGTCTGCTTTCTTTTACTTAGCACAACACTTTCATCCATGTTGTTGTGTGTATTACTAGTATGTTACTTTTTATTGAGTACTAGTCCATTGTATGGATACAGCACACGTTGTCTATCCATTCACGATTTGATGAACATTTGAGTATTTCAACTTTTTGATTATTATGAATAAAGCTGTTGGAAACATTCAAGTAAAAGTCTTTGGGTGAAATATGTTTTCATTTCTCCTGGGCGAATATCTAGGAGTGGGACTTCTGGGTGTGATGGAAAGGTACTTTTTTTTCCCCAAGGAAGATTAGCCCTGAGCTAACATCTGCTGCAAATCCTCCTCTTTTTGCTGAGGAAGACTATCCCTGAGCTAACATCTGTCCACCTTCCTCTATTTTATATGTGGGACACCTGCCACAGCATGGCTTGATAAGCAGTGTGTAGACCTATGCCTGGGATCTGAACTGGTGACCTCTGGGCCACTGAAGTGGAGTGCGTGAACTTAACCACTGCAACACCAGGCGGGCCCCTAAGTGTACATTTAACTTTATAAGAAAGACAAATTGTTTTCCAAAGTGGATGTACAATTTTGCATTCCCATCAGCAATGTACAAACATTGTGGTTGTCCCACATCCCGTCAACACTTGGTATTATTATTCTTTTTTATTTTAGCCATTTTAGTGCTTGTGTAATGGTATTTCATTGCCATTTTAATTTGCATTTCCCTAATGACTAATGGTATTGAATATCTTTCCATGCACTTATTTGCTATGTTTTTCTTTGGTGAGATGTCTATTCAAATCTTTTGCCTATTTTTAAAAACCAGGTTATCTTCTTCTTATTGAGTTCTTTATTCTGGATACAACCTCTTTATCAGATACATGTTTTAAAAATATTTTCTTCCAAAAGAATGACTTAATTTAGCTAAAAATCAGAGGATTTCTGATGAGATGACAAATCCAAAAGTGTGGCTGCTTGAATTTCTAATGTCCAATTAGAGTTCTAGATATTAATATATTGATACTTTGGTATAGCCTCAGGGACAATGTCAAAAGACCTCTATAAGACGATTGGATGCTTTGCCCTAGAAGCAGTTCATCTATGCATACAAAATCAATTCTAAAGGAGCCATGGGTAAATTTCCCATACAAATTGTTTCCAGAGTAAAATAAATATCCCCCTTCCCTACATTGGGGATGGATTTAAATTATTGCAGCTCTAAAGCTTAAAGGAGAAATTGAGTACCCTAGGAAGATGGGCAGATAAAGGACACTTGGGTAGGCAAGCTCCTGAGTTTCTTCTTCTGGTTTCTGTCTTACTCTCCTTAAAATAAGCTTTTGCTCTTTTTCTTGGTAACTGCTTATTTAAATGTAATTTCAAACACGGAAAAGTTGCAAGAATAATACAAGGAACTCCAATATACTCTTTACTCAAATTCATCAGCTTTTACATTTTGCCGTAACAATTAAATTTTACATTTATTTATTTTTTTAATTTCAGAAAAAAACTAAGGCCTGGTTCTTTTTTTTTTTTGAGGAAGATTAGCCCTGAGCTAACTGCTGCCAATCCTCCTCTTTTTGCTGAGGAAGACTGGCCCTGAGCTAGCATCTGTGCCCATCTTCCTCCACTTTATATGTGGGACACCTGCCACAGCATGTCTTGCCAAGCAGTTCCATTATCCGCACCCGGGATCTGAACTGGCGAACCCTGGGCTGCTGAAGTGGAATGTGCGCACTTAACCGCTGCCCCACCAGGCCAGCCCAAAGGCCTGGTTCTTTTTAAAGTGTTTTTTTTAAGTTGTGGTGGTGAGGAAGATTGTCCCTAGGCTAACATCTCTTGCCAATCTTCCTCTTTTTGCTTGAGGAAGATTGTCCCTGAGCTAACATCTGTGCCAATCTTCCTCTACTTTGTATGTGGGATGTACCACAGCATGGCATGATGAGCAGTGTTTGTAGGTCCATGCCCAGGATCAGAACCTGCAAACCCTGGGGCTGCTGAAGCAGAATGCATAAACTTAACCACTATGCCACTGGGCCAGGCCCCCTTGGAAGTTTTTATTTCTATTTATCTCTAGCCTAAGTGGTAGAAAAAGTAGCAATTAACACTCCCAATTTACAGTCTGGGAGACTGAGGCACAGAGAATCCTGTCACAGAACTCTGGGGACCCAGCACTACCTGTGGCCACCATAATAAAGCCAATCACCATTCAGCCTTGTAGTGTAGAGTTGCAGCCCATTTCCTGACTTCTTTCTGGTATCCTTGGCTCCTACCTAAAGCTCTTGCACTTGACTCTTAGTTTTTTTTGTTTGTTTTTTTTAGATTGGAACCTGAGCTAACATCTGTTGCCAATCTTCTTTTTTTTCTTCTTCCTTTTCTTCTGCCTGAAGCCCCCCAGTACCTAGTTGTATATTCCAGTTGTAGGTCCTTCTGGTTGTGCTATGTGGGACGCCATCTCAGCATGGCCCAACAAGCAGTGCTAGGCCTGCACCCAGGATCCAAACTGGTGAAATGGAGGCACAAGCTGGGCCGCCAAAGCAGAGCGCATGAACTTAACCATTTTGCCAAGGGGCCGGCCCCTACTTGACTCTTAGTTTTGACAACAGACATTGCTCTTATTATCCTGATTTTCGATGTGTCCTCTACCTTTGGTCATTCTGGGAAATAGCCCACCTGGGACCTTAACCTGATACCCTGCTTTGCCTCAGCCCTAATATCAGGCAACTTGACAAGCAGTAGCATTTTTGAGTCTGTATGACTAGTGATACTGAAGCCAGGTACCTAAGGGTTACTGTAAATATGCAATAAGATTACCTTTGACCTATGAAAAGAAATTAATCTTGTCAATTTGCTGTTTTCCTGTTTAAACTGAGGGGTCACTCAAGGGTCACAAGGATTTATGACCTTGTTTTACAGAATAAAGAGAACGCCTTCAAGGATCACCAGATAACCAGCCCCCAGCTGCTACTGACACCCAGAAGTCAGATTGCCCAGGGGCTTATTGGGAGTGAAAGAAACACAGATTATCCCTTTGTTTCTCCAAAACTCCTCCTTTCACACCCCTTAGCTATATAAGATCCCCTGCTTTCTTCTTTTATTAAGGTGAGTTTGAGAGAATCCCTGCTACCGCCTTCTTGTCTTGGCCAATTTGAATAAACCTTTCTCCATCTCCAAGCACCAAAGTCCCAGTGTTTGGCTTACTGAGCATCAGCAGGTGAACTTGAGAATTAAGAGGTTTGGTAACAATACCAGCTATCCCAGCATCTAGAATGACAGAACTAAGATGTAGTAGTGCTGAAAGGACCTTGAGATCATTCGGTACAACTCTTCCATCTTCAGATGAGAACACTGAGGCTCCAAGAGATTTAATACTTGATCCAAGGTCACATCGTGACTTAGCAGCAAAGGCGTGACTAAAAATCTAGTTTCGTGCTTTTTTCTACAATATACTGCTGCCCCCAATTTTTATTACTACTCATAATGAATTCTCAGATGGAAAAGTTCATGTATTTGTTCATGGAGTTAACATCTATTTATTGATCATTTATGATAGGCTATGCACTAGGTATACAAGAGACTTAGTCTGCCCTCCCAGAGCTTACTTTCTAGCAGGGAAATAGATAATTAAAAAGTAATTACGCATAGTGGAAAACAGTATAACAGTTCCTCAAAAAAAGTTCCAAACATAGAACTTCCAGCAATTCCCCTTCTGGAATTGAAAGCAGGGACTCAAATAGATATTCGCATACTGTATCAGTCAGCTCGGGCTGCCATACAAAAATGCCACAAACTGGGTGGCTTAAACGACAGAAATCTTCTCACAGTTCTGGAGGTGAGACGTCCAAGATCAAAGTGCCATGAGGGTTGGTAAGCTCTCTCTCCCTGGCTTGTAGACAGCTGCCTTCCCTTCTTGCTGTGTCCTCAAATGGCCTCTTCTCTGTGTGTGTGGGGGTATCAATCTCTGGTGTTTCTTTCTCTTCTTTAAGGACACCAGTCCTATCAGATTAGGGCCCCACCCTTATTACCTCATTTAAACTTAATTACCTCCCTAAAGGCCCTATCTCCAAATATAGTCACAATGGGGCCTAGGACTTTAACATACGAATTTTGAGGGGACACAGTTTGCTCTAAAAGACACACCAGTGTTCATAGCAGCATTAGTCACAACAGCCAAAAGGTGGAAACAACCTAAATGTCCACTGACAGATGAAAGGACAGTCAACATATGGTAAATACCTATAATGGAGTATTACTCAATCTTAAAAAGGACAGAAATTCTGACACATGCTACAACACGAATGAGCTTTAAAGATATTATGCTAAATGAAATAAACCAGATGCAAATGGACAGATATTGTATGATTCCACTCATAGGAGGTACCTAGAGCAGTCAAATTCATGGAGACAGAAAGTAGAATGGTAGTTTTTAGAGGCTCAGGGGAAGGGGAAATGGGGAGTTACTGTTTAATAGGTACAGGGTTTCAGTTTGGGATAATGAAAAAGTTGTGGAGATAGATGGTGGTAATAGTTGCACAACAATGTGAATGTACTTAACATCACTGACCTGTATGCTTAAAAAGGCTAAGTGTAAGTTTTATGTTATGTATATTTTACCACAGTAAAACAAAAAAGTAATTTTGGCTTCAGTATGCAGCCATGATACTGAGAAACTGGATTTACTCTCCCACTTTATATTGAGAAACAAGACAAAATATGAAATAATGGTTTTCAGGCATTGGACGCATGAAACCCAGGACAGTAATCCCTCAGAGAAAGGAAATAAATGAGGTGAGCCCTATGATTGCCCTAGTTTATTGCCTAGAGAGTTTCAATGCTACAGCACAGGGAGGAAAAGCCCAACCAGAGACCACAGTCCCCCTGAATTGAGTAGCCAGAGTTGAGAATCTGGAGGGGCCAAGGTGGATAGAATATACAGAACAGAGTGCCAGAGAAGAGAAAGCTGCACAGAGAAAAAGTGAGGGCTCCTCCTGAGTCTGCAGTTAGGTCCTAACCAGACATACGAATGAGGAACCTATTCAAGTAAAGGAAAAGACCCACTGGAAAGGAGCAGACAGACAATTCCCAGACTCACACAGGGCCAGGAGTAATCCATGTTCCCAGCATTCAGAGTGACAAAATTTTGTGCTACACTGGTCATCAGAAGAATACTTAGAAGGGTATTATTTTGGTATGACCAAACTCATAATCCTAGTCTAATCATGAAAAAAAATCAGATAAAATCCTATAGAGGGGCAGCCTACAATATACCTAACCAGTACTCCTGAAAACTTTCAAGGTCATCAAAAACAAGGGAAGTCTGAGAAACGGTTACAGCCAAGAGGAGGGAGACATGACAACTAAATGTAATTTGGTGTATTAGAGGGATCCTGAAACAGAAAAAAGATATTAGGAAAAGACTAAAGAAATCTGAAGAAACTATGAACTTTAGCTAATAATAATGTATCCACATTGGTTCACTAATTGTAACAAATATACCATACTGATATAAGATGTTTATAACAGGGGAAACTGGATGTGAGGTAGGGGGTGAGCGGGGCGAGTAATATGAGAACTCTCCGCACACTGTATTAGTCTTCTAGGGCTATCATAACAAAATGTCACAGATCAGGTGGCTTAAACCACAGAAATTTATTTTCTCACAGTTCTAGAGGTGAGAAGTCCAAGATAAAGGTGCCCTCAGGCTCGGGTTCTGGCAAGATCTTTCTTCCTGCTTGTAGACAGCTGCCTTCTTTGTCCTCACTTGGCCTCTCCTCTGTGCACGCATGTAGAAAGAGACTGATCTCTGGTGTCTTTTCCTCTTCTTATAAAGGACGTCACGTGACTGGATTAGGGCCACACTCTTAGGATCTCATTTAACCTTAACTACTTTCCTAAAGGCCCTATCTCCAAACACAGTCACATTGGGGGTTAGAGCTTCAGTATCTGAAATTAGGGGTGGAGAGAAAACACAACTCAGTCCATAACAGAGAAGAAAGAGAAGGGAGGACAAAAGAATTGTGAAGAAATAATGGCTGAAAATTTTCCAAAGTTGATGAAAATTCTAAACCCACAGATCCAAGAGGCTCAACAAACCCAAGCACAAGAAACAAGAGAACTATGTCAAAGCACAGCAGAATCAAATCATTCAAAATCAGTGAAAAGAGAAAAATATTAGAAGCAGCCAGAAAAAAATAGACATGTATAGAGTAAACAAAGGTAAGAATGACAGCATACTGGTAATCTTCTTGTCAGAAAAAATGGAAGCCAGAAGACAGTGAAGAAATCTTTAAAGTACTGACAGAAAAAAAATTGTCATCCTAGAATTTTACACCCAGCAAAAATATTTTTCAAAGTGAAAGGCCAAATAAAGATTTCTTCAGACGTACAAAAGCTGAAAAGATTTTCACCAGCAGATCTGCACTACAAGAAATGTGAAAGAAAGTCCTTTAGGTGGGAAGAAAATGATACCAGATGGAAATCTGGATTACACAAAGGAAAGAAGAGCACCAGAAATGGTAACTATGTGGGTAGACATAAAAGACTTTTTGAGGTTGTTTTTTAAAAAAATTTCTTTAAAATATAATTAAATGTTTAAAGTAAAAATAATAATACATTGTGGGGTTACAGTAAGTAATTATAATAAAAGTGAGTTCAGAGTGATGCTATGGGAATAACCTAAAGCTATGAAATTGGTTCAGAGCTGCAGGAGTTTTAACTAAAACTGCTTATTCCCTAAAAGAGTTGACAAAAGAAACATTTTTTAAAAACTCTCTTAGCATTAGCTTGATCACAAAGCAAGATGATTATGCTTCATCTGATCTTTTTTCTCCTTGTAACCTTACGATAGTGATATCCAGGCTCACAATTCCTCTGGGAACCAGACTCCATTTTTAATAAAGTCTGCTTGGGAGGACTGACTGGAGGGGCTCAGAGACCTGTCTTTACTAATTTCAAAAATAGTCATTTAAAATAAACTCAGGCTTAACTTCTGATACACTTGATAAGACTTCTTTTTGGATAAATTAGGAAGACGATGAGGCAGAAGTATCTCTTTGAAAGTTAAAGGCAGACATTTGGCTGGGGGGATCATATGGGCAAGCTAACTCTATGCCCTTTCTCAACCAACTTGAGGTAGAGGGACATGGGAAAAATTGGACACAATAGGCTGAGTTAAAGATGGAAAAGAGGGTTTGGGTTTGTAAGATGGTCTCGCTATTCCCTTATTCCCACATATGCCTTTATTGGAAACACTACTTTGGGTCACTTTTTTATAACCTCATCTTATTTGCCTTTTTCCAAAAAATACTGGTTTTGCTTCCCCAAGTAGAAGGTAGACTTCCTGATGGTTGGAACCCCATTTTGGCCTCTCTAAAAGTACGCAACTACTTCACAGTTAGTATGGCAAAATGAATAAGGAGAAAAAATGCTTTATATTTATGTAAACACAAAAGAGTTAAAAGTGACTGCCTGTAGGGATTGGACCTATGGGTTGGAGAGGAGCTGGGAAAAAAATCAGTTACCATTTGGTACCTGTTGGGGTTTTTTTCAGCTTTATTGAGGTATAATGAGAAATAACATTGTAAGATATTTAAAGTGTACATCATGATGATTTGATACATTATGAAAGGAGGTAATATGTTGCTGAGGAAAACAAGCAGGTAACAAGAGCGTGTGTGGTGTATTAAGATGAATATCAAGCTGAGTGATGTGATTTTAGATTTTTTTTCTTGTTTGCTCATTTGTATGCTGTACTTTCTTTACAAGATACATGCTTTATTTACAAAACTAGGAAAAAAATATAAAAGTATTTTTTTAAATTGAATGAAATTCTGGACTCTCATTGAGAATTTGGACCTCAACAGCCTTTTCAAAATTCTCACCTGTCTTCAGTGGCTCAGGGGTGTTCTTTCCTGGGGAGAGGATTCCCTCCAGTAGAAGAAAAGTCCATCTTCAAACAGCCTAGGCAGCTCTTGAAAGTACAAGGCTAAGGAATCCTCAAGAAACCAACACAGAAGTCTCAGCAACATTGCAAACAACCTAACGGTCCAACATTATGGGATTCTAAATGTAAATTATGGAACCTCCAGATAATTGGAATATTTGTAGTCATTAAAATCTCTGTTTATAAGAATATTTAATAAGATGAGAAAATGCTCAAAGTTTAACATTAAATTTAAAAAGTTATATGCAGTATTGTGCTATTTGAAAAGAGAATTATATACGTAGTTTAATTTCTAAAACAAAATAGACCCAAATATTAATAAACGTTATCCCTGGGTGATAAAAATATGAATAATTTTGGCTTCTTTACCCCTTTTTCTATTTTCAAAAACTCCTACTATGACTTACTTTTATAATTAGAACACACACAATGTTATTATTACAATTATTTTTAAAGAAGCTGGCTCATAGGACTGGAAAGTGGTTCATTGCACAGGTTCTAAAGCTGACGGCTTGAGTGTACATCCTGGTTCTGCCAGGCCAGCAAGCCACTGTCCCTTTCTGTGCCTCCATTTCCTAATCTTAAAACAGAGAAAATGATAGCACCTACATAATATGGTGGTTGAAAGATTAAATGAGTTAATGCATAACAATATACTTATAGTGCCTGGCATATAGTAAGCGTTCCCTAAATTAATCTATTATGACTATTATTACTGTAGCTTGAAATTCCAGCCTCCTACCTATTTACAAGTTCAGAAGATTCAATAAAGGCTATTTTCTGAATATGATCACAGACCTCCACGACTCAGTGGGGCCTACATACAATATTTATTGCAAAAAACCCTAACCGTTTCCTCAAGGATCAAGTATTTAGCTTGCTGAATTAGGCAATGGAGGGCAAACTAGTTAGGATCCGACCTGTGGCTGCTCTTCCTCTTTCTCTGTGGCTTTAACGCTGCAGGTGAGATCACTGAATTACACCTGTTTATTCAAAGAATAGAAGGGTAAAGGAGCCCTCTACGAATTTTTCCTTGGTGGGTTCCAAATTTAGAGCTCCACCTCTCAGAGTTTGGTTCAATCCTGTGGTCTAAATTTGGGTGAAAAAATTCGAAGATCGCCCAGCTAATAAGGGGCAGATCTGGGGTTTGAACTTACGTCTATCTGGCTCCAAACTTTAGTATTTAACTTGTATCTTATAATACCTTTCAACTGAAATAAGAAAAGCTCCAGGAAGGCCATTTTATCCATCAAAATCGAATAGTGGGACATAGAGAGGATCAGTTTGTTTCCCACTTCACATTCCTGAATGTCAGCCACATCAAACAAATCAAGATCCAGGATGGCATCAGTGCAAAGATCAGCTCCTGACTCTAAAACAGAGCATAGAGCAGAAGGGACCTACTTTCTTCATAAAACGGAGAATGAGTTATAAAAGAGGCCCCATGTGCACCATGAATTGGGCCAGAAATCTGTGTCCCAGTGACATTAACTCAGGGAAATCAATCTTCTCAGTTGATGCAACAACTCTAGGTGAATGCTCAGGAAGGGAGGGGTAACCTGGTGCTCTGAGAGCCTGGAGCTTCCCTAGCTCCTGCAGCACTTCCAGTCTGGGCTATCAATCCCTATCTGTCTGTCTGTCATCTATATCCCTGCCTGGCTGGTAGTGATCTCTTCCACACGTCTTGTTCCTGTTTAAAAACTAGAATGCTACCACCTGTGAAGCCTGCTCCCCTCTCTCTGGGGACAGCTAACCATTCCCTCCTCTACTGAGCTTACCCACTCTGGGTCTGTTCCTTCATGACATTGCTTGTCACACTGTGTATTGTTGTTCTCTGTTGTGTCACACTCCGATAACCCCTTAAAGTCAAAGATTACAACTTTCTTTTAGAGTTGATGGGAGAATAAATTGAGATGATGTAAGTGAAGTGATAGACTGTGTCTGGTACATAATAGATGCTCGATAAATGTTCTCCCACTTTGTCAGTTCTCCAATTTGTAGACCCAGCACTCAGTGCACTTCCTTCAAGGCCATGGTTACTAAACAGATTTTTCTTGAATAAATGAATGAGTAAATTAACAAATGCATTCCACCTTCTGCTTTGAGGGGAGGCATCACATCTTATACTGATCTGTATCTCCTTGAATATCTTTACTTTTATTTATGTCCTCTGAAATATCTGTAACAACTCTGGTCACATGGCTAGGTGCAGAAAACAAATTGATTTATTTTCTGTTGTTGCAAAGGATATTAACTGAACATTGACCTCTGGGGCAGCTACAGGAAATATGTCTTCTCTCGTCTGTTTCATCATGAATGGCGTGAGATTGCCAGGGGTCTTATAGATAGAGCTTTTGGTCTCTCTAGTAAAACTTAAGCTTAACCCACTTGACAAGGAGAGGGCTGTTTTCCTTTCTTTATTTATAAACAGTTAATAACCTATATAAACTCTAGAAGAATAAGCCCTCCAAAAGTGAGAACCTTGATGAAATCCAAGTATTTACTGTTATGATCCCAAGCAAGGCCTAGAAAGTCTCCCTTATTTCCATATCCCCAGTGCCAGCCTGGTATTTGGTACTCAAAAACTATTTCTTTAATAAATGAAGTCCCTTTTAAGGAAATAAAGAGAAAGAAAGTGATGAACTCTACACTGTAATTTTGTGTTGGTGTGTGGCTTTAAAGCCACACAGTACAGAGGAGAGATGAAAAAATAATAATTAACATATCTGCACACAATTCCACAATTGTAAATGCATTTTCCCATATGTTATATAGTATTATTTACATAGCATTAATTGGGCACCTACTGTAGAATAGGTGATTTAAATACCATTGTGTCTAATCCTGAAAACAAATCTTGAAATGTTACGATAGCGTCCTTTTGACAGTTGGAAAAAACAAACTTACAGGGGCCAAAAGATTTGCCTAAGGCCACAGAATAATATTGATCAACCTCCCACCCCACTGAAATGTGACTTCACAGGGGCAGCATCTCCGGCACCTAGAACAGTACCTGGCATATAGTAGATGCTAAATAAATGTGTTGAAGAGTGAACAAGGTTGACTGACTCCAAAGTCTTGATTCTTTCCATAACATCACTGTTACTCTGTAAAATGATCTTTTGAAGCATCCAGAGAATGTAGTACAGTTCTTTACACCCATGAGGAACTGAGATTCAGGGAGATGAAGTTAATTTGCCAACAGCTAACAAGAGTGGCTGGGCCACTTATTACACCAGAATCTGAAGTTTGAAATAGGGCTAGTCTTGTGGTGATGTCTAACCAGGCAGCTGCAACCTGACAGTAGTTACTTCATCATATAATTGTTTTTCTCCTAACCACATCACTTCAAATGGTCATGGGCCTTGAACTTTTCAAGGAAGAGATATTTTTCAATTAAACACCTTAAGGTTATACAGACATCATATATCTATATCTATATCTAAATCTCTATCTATATCTATATATCTCAACTAGACTTTTTTCTTCTGTTTTTTAATTTTATTTTTAATACCGGAGAAAATGTCTATGCATATCCTACTGCTAATGTAAGTTAGCAGCTATGGTAATTCATACATCTATTTGCTAAGTACCCTACTGGGTATGTCCCTATGGTAGGTATAGTGTAAAGTAAGTAAATATATACACAAGTAAGAAAAAGTTTACAACATTCCATAGAGTATAAAAGAGCCATATAAAAGTAGATTATGAATATACCAAAGCCACAATCAAATGAACCTATTATTATCTGATATAATGCACAACGCAGGATTTATAGCTATATAGGTCAAGGACTAGCCCATCTCAATGTCATTCCTTCCTTGCTTTCAGGCTATTCTTCCTCTTTCTTTTTCATTTTCTCATACTCATATATCTCTTGGTATTTTGCCTGTTAATCTTTCCAAAGCATCAAAATCGGTGGAGACAAACCAGAGCCTATTCTGGCTACACCCACTCCAGGAATCCCCAAACCTAAGTCTCTGGCAACAGCTTGCAGATAAACCATACAAACTACTCCTGGTGAGGAAAGAAGTCACCGACCTCACCAGCAGCTCATGTGCTGATACAGCCGGAACAAAGGAGATTATATGTGGTCCTAATAGCCACATAGATAGGCCTTTTGCAGCTGACACACAAGTCCCTGGATTCTCACACTGTGTCTGCTATATGCCCTGGCAAAGCTCACTGGGGGACCCCGTGGAGTCCTGGAGCCATGTTTTCCTTGGTTATTCTTCCTCTCCATCTCCACACATAATAACGCCACATTGGACAATGAAAAACTTGGCAAAGTAAGAAAGAAATCAAGCCTGGATGCCAGAGGTGGCTCCTGTCATTGGGAGGGATCTGTGTCTTCTCTGCCCTTCTCCCTCCTCCTCAGTGCACTTTTGCTCTCCCCTAATTTTTCCATCTTATACATCTTTTATTGTTTTCTAAATATAGACTTGCTAAAACCTCAGTGGAAAGACCATCTATTGAAACCAGAGTGATAGCAAGTAATGTGCCCAGCAGGCAAATCGCAAAACAAATAGAGGATGCACTCAGCACTTTTGCTTTGGCTGCACAAAAGAACCCAAATAAGGCTCCTGGAACATGGGTTGAGTAATCAAGTCCTTTTCCTGGGTGCACAACAGCACAGCTTTGGGAGATAACGAATTCAGCTAGTGTAATTGTACACCCGTCTAGAAGAGCAAAAGGAAGCACAAAGAGGAAAAAGGAAAGCGGGCCAAACTTTTAACTGCTTGCCCTCCTTCTGCACCTGCCATGACTTGCAAGCATAATATTGTGTCCCAGCTGGCCACTTGTCCTGAATTCTGAGACCCCAAGACACCCATTGCCCTTGGAATTAAAGAATTACAAATGGAATTTTTGCACCTGCAAATTAAAAAAAAGATAGTGAGATAACTTAGAAAAGATCCTTTGAAACATTCCTATCACCCTTGTCAGGCTGTGTTTTCTGCCCCTGGTGAATGCTAACCAGACATATGAGTAAGGACTCCTGAGGACCATTTGGCTATTTCACTGAAATTAATTTTGGTTCCTACAGATTAACCATAAAGATGTGCACCGGCTGCAGGTGTACCAAAGCCAGCGTTAGAAGCAAACCCAGCAAATTTTGTGGAGACGGTTAATGACTCCTGAAAAATTAATTTAAATTGAAATAGGATAAGAACATATGGAAAGAATCAATCATTCCCCATTTGAGTGAACATTATTTTAGCATGCGTAGATTTCTGATTTAATTTTCTTTCTTTCCCTTAAGGGTCGGGATACATTCACACACTAAGTCTTTTTGCAAAAGAGACTTTTTTTTTTCCCCAGGAAAAAGGAGATATGTGTTTCATAAATCTTTTTCCTTGTCTTATGCTGAAACATACATCTGGGGCTCCACAGACACTGACAAAAGCCCTTCCAGAAAACATAACTGTGTTCTCAGGGTAATTATGCTTTCCTAGTGTCTGGACTTTGGCTCTGGCTTCCATTTAGAATAAGATCTGGGCCCACTTGCTATGCGTGTCCACATTAACTGGATGGTTTATAGAATTTAAATGTGAAATGAGAAGAAAGCACAAAGGCAATGGCAACAGAATGGCAACAGAATGGAAAATAAAAGAAAAATATTTTTCAAGTGTTTGGAAAGAAATGACTACATTAACAAAAATCCCACAGCCTCATGTTCACACTCTTGTACTCCTATTTCATGTGCAAAGCCATCTCCAAAGTTCGGCTCCAGTTTCTCTCAAGGGGAATAAAATAGAGGTAGGAACACCCATTTTAAGGGATGGGTTCCCAGAGCAGGAGTTACATCAAGAAGTCTCTTCTCCATAGACATTCTTCCAATACTATTTATAGTTTATTTACCTAAGTTATTTATAGTTTGTTCCAGAAAATATTTAAGGTAACATGGTTGATAAAAATCCTCATCCACATCAACCACAGATATTTACTGATATTTATTTACTGATATTTATTCATTCTTTATTCAACAAATATGGATTAAGATTGCTCTGTACCAGGTATTGGGTTAGGCACAAGGTAGGGGAGGATACAAAGAACAAAGCCAAGCCCCTGTTCTTGAGGACCACATAATCGAGGGATAAAACCGACACATAAACCTCTAAAGTTCAATATAGCAACAATGTTGATGCAAAATGATCTGATTTTCTTTCCCCTCTTTTCACTTTGGATTTATTTCCACATATATTTATTGGACATCTAATATGCGCCAGGCAGTATGCTAGGAATTGGGGATATAAATTTGGATACAAAAATCCAAAGAAGAATTTCAAAACAACATTCCACAATTCTAGGGACAGCAGGAAAAAAGTCAGACGATATCTATTTGTAACATCTGTGCCAATGGAGGTGGAATGGAGAATTCAGAAAACTGAAAAAAAATTATTCCTATGTGGCTTTGGAAGAGATTCTAAATTTTGTGGCGAGCAGGGGAACAGGGAGTGGTGAAGAACTAATGACTGTCTAATTCAACTTTCCTTAGGATAATGTTACAACTAATCCCTGTTCCCTGAGCATCCATCAGCTGGGGGCAGAAGGCTGGTGGAGAAGATTAAATCCAGATTCCAGTAGTCAGGGTTCAAACATTAATTGTACAAAATCCACAAAAGAGATCATCTGGAATTGGCTGTATAAATAATAAAAGGTATGAAAAGAAAGGGACATGAGATGGCCAGAAAAGGAAGGTCTTGAGAGAAAAGGAAAGCTGGAGGAGAGTAAAATAAAAGACAAAATCAGATAGTAACAGACCAAAAGAATAGCACTCTTCCTCTGGCCTTGCTGACTAGAGTCCTGGTGTAAGCATTTAACCAATTGGCGTAACCATTATGTGCTCCATCTGTCTAGCTAATTCCTAGGGACTGTGACCGTGTTCTGGTCATCTGTATCTCCAAACCTCAGCACAGTGCCTGGCCCAGAGTTGGCCTTCAGTAAGTGTTGATTAAACAGATAAGAAAGTGAAGGAGAAGATAGAAATAAACACGTCCAGGTATTCTGTAAATAGGAGGTTTTAGCTGCATCCCTTAAGTTTTGGTATGTTGTATCTTCATTTTCATCCATCTCAAAGTAGTTTCCGATTTCTTCTTTGATCCATTTGTTATTTAGGCATGTGTTATTTAATTTCCACATATTTGTGAGTTTCCCAGATTTTCCATAGGGAAATGATAATGTTAAACTGCCTCAGTTTGGGAGGCCCAAGACAAATGTCATTTGGAGCAGACAGGAAGACACAAATTAGAGTAAACACAAGGTTTCCTGGTGATCTCTGCTCAGAATGAACTCATCTATATAAACCTGCCCTCCCGCTCTCCATCCAGAGAACATAGATATGCTCAGCAAGTGCATATTCTTCCAAATTATAGGTAAGTATGTGTCCAATCACACGTAGTCCCAGACACAGAAAGGTGTGGCACATAGCAGAATCAGGATTCTGGTCAGGCCACACAGCACCATAGTTAAGAGCAGAGGTTCAAATCCTATTCTGCCATTTTTTGGCTGTATGTTCTTTGGCAAGGTACTTAATTTCTCTAGGTTTCAATTTCCTCAATTGTAAAACGAAGATAATAGTAGTACCTATCTTACAAGGTTATTGTAATAACAATAATTCACATAAAACACAGCACCATAGGAAGCTTTCAATAAATGTTAGCCAGTATTATAATTAGCACTTTGGGGCCTAGAGTCTGAAGCTTTTAATATAAAAAATGCTGCTGTACTGCTGAGTTCCCACTGAGTAAGAGAACTGGAGCCAGCCTTCTTGGGTTTGAATCCTGGCTCTATCATGTAACAGTCACGTGACCTTTATCAGATCATTTAACCTCTCTGTTCCTCAGTGTCCTCATCTCTAAAATGGGGTCAGAAAGACTCTCACAAGGTTATTGTGAGTAGATGAATTAAAATAGGTAAAGCTTGCACAACAGTGCCCCACCCATGCTAAGTAGGGACTTAGTCTCTGCAATGATGAGATTTAAATTTTTGTTAAGGAAACAGACAAAACCCAATAAAGAGACAATTAAACAAAAAACAGTTACAAATTGTGATAAGTGTTATGAAAGCTGAAATAGAGAATGAGGAGGGGAACCTAATTAAGATATTAGGTGGTCAGGAGAGCTGTTCTTGAGGAGGAAAGGAAGGATTGAGGAACACAATAATCTCAACCTTAACAAGAACTGAAGGAAAAACCTTCCAGGCGTAGGGAACAGAAGATGCAATGGCCAGAAGTGTATTTCAAATAGAATTTCTAACAACATCTGCAATTGTAACATTCCTTAACATAAATATATCATGTTCACAGAAACATGTAACATGTAAAATGATATAACATGATGAGACATGAGAACATGGCCAAATACACATGCCTGAACTTTGCCTGGCATTTCACTGAGATATGGATATATGCTACAGTGATAAACTAATGCGTACAATTTTAGGTAAGTGAACATGTGTAGACCTGAATTTTTATAAAAGATTAATACAGACCTAAACCTTCCTAATTAATGATACATTTAAGACATCCAAATAAAAGTACAGAAGAGGCAGGAGGACTCTTATTTTTATGCTTGCACAAAAACAAATTTACCTGGCAGCACAAATTGATGGTGACTTGTTTCCCATGTGTTAAAATTTTGATATATAACACATTTGGGCATGCATGTCGTGTGTTAGCAGAGTATTTTATTAAAAATTTTTTAAATTGTGGTAACATTTGTTAATAACATTATATAAATTTTGGGAGTACATCATTACATTTTGATTTCTGTGTAGATTACATCATGTTCACCACCCAAAGACTATTTACAATCCATCACCACACACATGCGCCTACTCACCCCTTTTGCCCTCCTCCCTCCCAGCTTCTCCTCTGGTAACCACCAATCTAATCTCTGTCTTTATGTGTTTGCTGGTTATTGTTTTTATCCTTTATTTATGAGTGAGATCATACAGTATTTGATTTTCTCCCTCTGACTTATTTCGCTTAGCATAATACCCTCAAGGTTCATCCACGTTGTCACAAATGGCAGATTTCATTTTTTATAGCCAAGTAGTATTCCATTGTGTATATATACCACATTTTCTTTATTCATTCATCCCTTGATGGGCAACTAGGTTGCTTCCAAGTCTTGGCTATTGTGAATCATGCTGCAATGAACATAAGGGTGCATATATCTTTATGCATTTGCGTTTTCATGTTCTTTGGATAAATACCCAGCAGTGGAATAACTGGATCGTATGGCAGTTCTATTGTTAATTTTTTGAGGAAATTCCATACTGTTTTCCATAGTGGCTGCACCAGTTTGCATTCCCACCAGTGAGATTTCCCTTTTCTCCACATCCTAGCACTTATTTCCTGTTTTGTTAATTATAGCCATTCTGATAGGTGTAATATCTCATTGTAGTTTTGATTTGCATTTCCCTCATAATTAGTCATGTTGAACATATTTTCATGTGCCTGTTGGCTGAAATATCTGATCAGATCTGTTGTTAGTTTTTTTGTTGTTGAGATGTATGAGTTCTTTATATATTTTGGATATTAACCCCTTATCAGATATATGGTTTGCAAATATCTTCTCCCAATTGTTAGGTTGTCTTTTCATTTTGTTGATGGTTTCTTTTGCTGTGCAGAAGCTTTTTAGTCTGATGTAGTCCCATTTGTTTATTTTTTCTATTGTTTCCTTTGCCCAGTCAGACATGGTACTTGAAAATATACTGCTAAGACCGATGTCGATGAGCATACTACCTATGTTTTCTTCTAGAAGTTTCACGGTTTCAGGTCTTACATTCAAGTCTTTAATCCATTTTGAGTTAACTTTTGCGTATGGTGTAAGATAATGGTCTACTTTCATTCTTTGGTACGTGGCTGTCCAGTTTTCCCAATACCATGTATTGAAGAGACCTTCCTTTCTCCATTGTATGTTCTTGGCACCCTTGTCGAAAATTAGCTGTCCATAGATGTGTGGGTTTATTTCTGGCCTCTGAATTCTGTTTCACTGATCTGTGTGTCTGTTTTTGCGCCAGTACCATGCTGTTTTGATTACCATAGCTTTGTAGAATATTTTGAAATCACGGAGTGTGATACCTTCAGCTTTGTTCTTTTTTCTCAGGATTTCTTTGGCTATTGGGGGTCTTTTGTTGTTCCACATAAATTTTAGGATTCTTTGCTCTATTTCTGTGAAAAATGTTGTTGGAACTTTGATGAGGATTGCAATGAATCTGTAGATTGCTTTATGAGGTATGGAAATTTTAACTATGTTAATTCTTCGAATCCAAGAACATGGAATATCTTTCCATTTCTTTGTGTCTTCTTCAATTTCTTTCACAATGTTTTATAGCTTTCAGTGTATGGTTCTTTCACCTCTTTGGTCAAGTTTATTCCTGGGTATTTTATTTTTTTGTTGCAATTGTAAATGGGATTGTATTCTTAATTTCTCTTTCTGCTACTTCGTTGTTAGTGTATAGAAACTCAACTGATTTTTGTATGTTGATTTTGTATCCTGCAATTTTACGATATTCATTTATTATTTCTAAAAGTTTTCTAGTGGATTCTTTAGGGTTTTCTATAGATAAAATCATGTCATCTGCAAATAGAGACAGTTTTACTTCTTCCTTTCCAATCTGGATCCCTTTTATTTCTTTTTCTCTGGCTAGGACTTCCAAAACTATGTTAAATAAGAGTGGTGAAAGTAGGCATCCTTGTTTGGTTCCTGTTCTTAAAGGCATAGCTTTCAGTTTTTCTCCATTGAGAATGATATTAACTGTGGGTTTGTCATATATGGCCTTTACTATGCTGAGGTACTTTCCTCCTATACCCATTTTATTCAGAATTTTTACATAAATGGATGCTCTATCTTGTCAAATGCTTTCTCTGCATCTATTGAGATGATCATGTGATTTTTATTCTTCATTTTGTTAATGTGCTGTATCACAGTGATTGATTTGTGGATGTTGAACCATCCCTGCATCCCTGGAATAAATCCCAGTTGATCATGGTATATGATCTTTTTAATGTATTGTTTTATTCGATTTGTTAGTATTTTGTCGAGGATTTTTGCATTGATATTCATCAGTGACTTTGGCCTGTAATTTCCTTTTTTTCTGTTGTCCTTGTCTGGTTTTAGTATCAGGATAATGTTGGCTTCATAGAGTGAGTTAGGAAGCTTCCCCTCCTCTTCAGTTTTTTGGAGGAGTTTGAGAAGGATAGGCATTAGGTCTTCTTTGAATGTTTGGTAGAATTCACCAGGGAAGCTATCTGGTCCTGGACTCTTTCTTTTTTGGGAGGTTTTTAATTACTGTTTCAATCTCCTTACTGGTCTATTCAAATTCTCTATTTCTTTTTGATTTAGTTTTGAAAGGTTGTACGATTCTAAGAATTTATCCATTTCTCCTAGATTATCCAATTTGTTGGCATATAGCTTTTCATAGTATTCTCTTATAATCTTCTGTATTTCTGAGGTGTCCATTGTAATCGCTCCTCTTTCATTTCTGATTTTATTTATTTGGGCCTTCTCGCTCTTTTTCTTGCTGAGTCTGGCTAAAGGTTTGTCAACTTTGTTTCTCTTTTCAAAGAACCAGCTCCTAGTTTCTTTGATTTTTTTCTATTGTTTTTAATCTCTATTTCATTTATTTCTGTTCTGATTTTTATTATTTCCTTCCTTCTACTGATTTTGGGCTGGCTTTGTTCTTCTTTTTCCAATTCTTCTAGGTGTACTGTTAGATTATTTGAGGTTTTTCTTGTTTGTTGAGGTAGGTCTGTATTGCTATAAATTTCCCTCTTAGGATCATTTTTGCTGTATCCCATAAATTTTGGCATTTCCTTTGTATGTAACTTGTTGCCTTTCTCTTGCAGCTTTTAGGATTCTCTCTTTAATTCTTGACATTTTAATTATAATGTGTCTTGGTGTGGGCCTCTTGGGTTATCTTGTTTGTTGCTCTCTGTGCTTCCTGTATCTGCATGTCTGTTTCCTTCCTTAGGTTAGAAAAGTTCTCAGGTATTATTTCTTCGAATAGATTCTCTAGCAGAGTACTTTAAATAGTTAGAAATATATGTATTTAAAACACAGGAAGAAATGTCCGTGGAACTTTTAAAGTAAATTAATTCAACTCTTGTGTCACAGAACAGTTTGAAAAGCACTGCTGCAAAAAGATCCCTGGTGGAAAAAAATTAATTTATCACTTCCTCCATTTTCTCCCCATTGGCTAGTTTTGTTTAATTCAATCACTTAACATTTATTGAGCCCTGTACTGGTTATTCTTCATCCCTGCCTCCTTTTCGCTCTGATCCATTCTCCACTATTCTCTGCACTGCGTAGAGCCCTGGGAGGCGAGAGGTGACCCTGAAGCACTGCATCATCCAGGATTCCTTGCTCTCTGGGTTTTGATTCCCTGGAGTCCAGGGGAGCACAGCAGGGGATCAAAGGTAGGTTCTCTCCCTGCTTGGGTTCCATGGTTTTCTGACAGTGACTAGGTCCCTCTATAATGAGAGCTCCTGCTAGGTGTTCCTTGAATGCCTCCCAGTGCTCACCAGCTCTTGTAACATCAATTCCTGCCCTTCTTTTATTTAGGCTAAGTGTAACAGCTTCCCTCTGTTGCTAGTCTCTTGGTGCTTCAGCATCTTCTATGGATTTCCTTAACCTTAACCTGCCCATGCTTCTGTAAATTGTCCTTTGTTTAACACCAAGTCTATCTTCTTTTTTCTGCTAAGACTCTGACTTGAACAAACCTCTGTTATATTCTATACCAGTCTTGGCCAACAAAATGTAATGGGGGGGCCTGCCCGGTGGTGCAGCAGTTAAGTTCACATGTTCTGCTTCTCAGCGGCCCAGGGTTCGCCGGTTCAGATCCCGGGTGCAGACATGGCACCACTTGGCAAAAGCCATGCTGTGGCAGGTGTCCTACATATAAAGTAGAGGAAGATGGGCATGGATGTTAGCTCAGGGCCAGTCTTCCTCAGCAAAAAGAGAAGGACTGGCAGTAGTTAACTCAGGGCTAATCTTCCTCAAAAAAAAAAAAGTAATGGGAATCACATATATAATTTTAAACTTCCTAGTAGTAATAAGAAACAGATAAAATTTTAATATATTTTATTTAACTCAATATATTCAAAATATTATCATTTTAATGCGTAACCAATGTAAACATTTCTTAGTGAGATATTTTTCATCTTCTTATTCATACATCAAAATCCAATGTGTATTTTATACTTGCAGCATGTCTCAATTTGAACTGGTGACATTTCAGATGTTCAATAGCCACATGTAGCTGGTGGCTCCTGTACTGGACGGTGTAGTTCTAGATACAGTGTTAGGGCAGGAGATACAATGATGAAAAATACTGTCCCTACCACCATGGAGTTGACAGTCCAGTCAGAGAGATGGACAAGCAAACCATTACAAAACAATGTAGTAAATGCATAATTAGTGCTATGCACAAGATGCTATGGAAGTAGAGCTCTTTCTACTAGTGGGGTTTAGAGAGAGGGTATAATAGGTAACACTTGAGTGGATCCTGATGAGAGTGGGGGAGACAATGCAAGCAGATAGAGAATCTTCACCTTTCCATCTGCCCTAGCTATATCAGCTCTTCTCTAACTCTACACTTGAGATGGGCACCCTACCCACCTAGGGTACACTTGGATCTCCCTAGCTATTCTAGTCTAGGTTTGGATAGATCTCTTCAGTCTTAGCAGAGGCTCTGGGACAACAAGTTTTTGTTTGTTTGTTTGTTTTAAATTTTTATTTCCTCCCCATAGCCCCAGTACATACTTGTATATTCTAATTGTAGGTCCTTCTAGTTCTTCTATGCGAGCCTCCACCACAGCATGGCTACTGACAGACAAGTGGTGTGGTTCTGTGCCTGGGAATCAAATTTGTGCCTGGGTCGTCAAAGTGGAGTGCACTAAACTTTAACCACTAGGCCGTCAGGGCTAGCTCTGGGATGAGAGGTTTTCAAAGGAAACTCAACTTGGAAATAATGGGGAGGGTGCTGGTGAGATATGTGTAAGAGAAGAATGCCTATAAACAGACACATTGAGAGAACCTGGATCCATTTTCCTAAGGTAATGTGTATCTGGCCACTGATTGACTTAGTTGGCTCAGGTTCCTGGACACAAAGCCCAGCTTTATTTTCCCCATTGAATCTGTTTCCTTTGCTATGCAATAAGTGTTGTCACTGGACAGATATTAAAAATCAATGTTCTTATCCTTTGGAGAGGTTTCTTCTGTTGTTGTTGTTTTTCATCTATTGTTATTGTATGAACCTCATTTCTCTAGTGGTTCCATGGACTTAAGGACCAATATCAACATCCCCAAAATCTGTGTCTCTCATATGAAAATCCGCCTTTAGCCAAGTATGTCTGCCTTGTCCTATTTTAAAATGCAGACTCCCTATGGGACAGCTCAAAGAGTTCTTATTTCCTGTCTGAGAGGCACTGCTGGTCCTCTACCCTTTGAAGGGAGGATATAACTTAAGTGACATTAAGGAATGGTCACATCTTTTCTGCCTCAACTTACCCTCTGAGCATACTTTGTTAGATGATTTTGGAAGACTCACCTGACTCTCCTGGAATCCACCAAATTTCTATCACAAAAGTATTTCACACGTATACCAATGACAAAATAGAGCTCCCAGCTTACAAGCGTAGGGGCTCACGTGAGGTTCCTCTGATCCTCTTTAGCAAGTAATAAAGTACCCTACGGACTTCTTTGGTTGACTCCATAGTGCTTAATAGCTGGTGAGGTTTTTTAAGGATACCCAAACAGTTACGGGAGAGGAAAGGAGGATAACTATTCTTAGATACTAAAAAAGAAGTATGCACTTAACTCAGACAAACATTCTGGCGCCTTTCTGTATGAACAGAGCTCTGATTTCCAGGAGGCTGGAGAGCTATGGCTGTTTACATCCTTTGTCTGCAGCAGTCAGATGGTATATACTGCAGCCTTATTTTCCTTGTCTCCTTCTTAAATCAACCATAAATCATTTTCAATGCTGAGCTTTCCACAAAAATTCCCTGTGGTTTTTTTCGGTCTCTCACTCCAACTATCACATTGCGATTCCCATTGGCAATAATGTCAGCATCTGTTCTCCATACCAGCACTATTTGCAAATACTTTGAGACCAAGTCCTTGATTACTCCTCAGAAGTTCAACTTCTGTTTCCTCAGAGCCAAAACACATACTGTATTATCCAGTTTAAATAGTTTCCAACCCTCATCTATTAAGTGGGCTTCTTCAGTTCCCCCCATTACTCATATTTTTTTACTGCTCTTTATCATTTTCCTTCTATTCCACTCACTGTAAAGATGATTAGCTTTAGTCTTGAACGTTGCTGGCTTTGCCATCCTGAGCTGCGTTTCCATCCCTCCCTAAGGATCTCTTCCATCCACGATGTTGTGGACTCTAAGAGGTTCCTTTACTCCCAAAGGCAATTTATTGATGCCACCTTTTTGTTTTTCCTCTGAGTGGTCCAAGTTAGATCTCAGCATGCCAGGAATTAGGCAATGACTACACACAAAGAATCAATTACTCTTAAAGAGAAATTTCCATGGCTTACATCTGGCTTTCTTTCATCTCTACGGCTTAAAACATCCTCAGTTTTGTTTGCTTATAATGTGCATATACGTACATGATTTGTTTTCGGTTGTGGTTTTGTAAGTGAGTATATGTATGTGGTTTGATTTTGCTTTATGGTTTTGTTTATTTGTTATTTTTCTAAATGACCTGGTTGAATAGTTCTTCAACAGAGCTGGGCGTGCCATTCTGAGCACTGTCCAGCAGTTAATATTTTTATGAGCTGCCCCTTTGGCATAGACATTGTTTCTGGGCTTGTGAGAAAATACATACTCTTACACTCATGTGTCTGTGTACATGCAAGCAAAACTAACACAGAAATTAAAACAACAAACTGGGGGAAACACTTTACCAAACCCAGCAGACCAAAGGAGTCACAGTGATATATAAAGAGCTCTCCTATGAATTAATCAAAGATATGTATGCATTTATACAAGGACTGGAAGAAATCATATAAATTGTAAAGAAAATCACTAATACCTATTAGATAACTAATACCAATGCTACTACTAGCACTAATACTAACATTTTTTGGAAGGTTCTCTGTGTGTCATATACTATTCTATATGCTTCACCTTTAGAAATCCATTCAATCCTTACAACAACTCTATAGATAGGTACTATTATTATCCTGTTTACAGAAAGGAAAACAGAGCCACAGAGAGGTTGAGTGACTCATCCACGGTTGCAACAGCCAGATAGATGGAAAAGGGCACAATGAGACAATTCATAGAAGATAAATTGAAATCACAAATGGAAAAATGTTCAAGATTGCTGGTAATAAATGTGCATTAAGACATTAAGTATTATTTCATATCACACGTTTGGTGAGGCTGTGGTTAAACTGTCATTCTCAGATATGATGGCAACAATGTAAATTAGTGTAAGCTTTTAGGAACGCCATTTGTCAATACTTAGAAACAACTGTAAAGAGGCTCCCTTTAACTCAGTAATCATATCTGTAGAAATTTGTTCAAAGAAAGTTATTCAAAAGAAAAGGTCAGGGCAGGCCCCATGGCTGAGTGGTTAAATTTGCATGCTCCACTTTGGCGGCCCAGGACTTTGCTGGTTTGGATCCTGGGTGCAGAGCTAGCACTGCTCATCAAGCCATGCTGAGGCAGCGTCCCACACAGCAGAACCAGAAGGACCTACAACTAGAATGTTGGGTCTACAACTATGTACTGGGGGGCTTTGGGGAGAAAAAGGAGAAAAAAAAAGAAGTTTGCCAACAGATGTTAGCTCAGGTGCTCATCTTTAAAAAAAAAAGGTCGTATAAATAAAAAGTTTGTTGCAGCATTCTTTATGTTAGCAAATACTGAAAGCAATCTAAATTTCCAAACATAGGAAATACTTAAGTAAACAATGTACATCAATGAAATGAAATATCATGTAGTCATTTAAACTATAATTATGAGTGATAGCGGTAATATAAAAAGTTATGTAACGTTAAGTGAAGTAAGCCAAATATAAAATTTTACCTATTTTATGGTTGCAATTATGTAAAATTATGTGTACATATGTTCAAGGACCAGAATGGAACATAAAATGAAAACACTGGAGATGTTAGGATGGCATAATTTTAAGTTCTTTTTTTTCTATTTTTAATTGCCTTTATTTCTGTTGTTTTCTATATGATGGCAAAACCAGGAGTTGGGAAAAAATAGAAGGTGCTGTTTTTGCCTTTTTTTTGAGGAAGATTAGCCTTGAGCTAACATCCGCTGCCAATCCTCCTCTTTTTTGCTGAGGAAGATTGACCCTGAGGTAACATCCGTGCCCATCTTCATCTACTTTATATGTGGGATGCCTGCCACAGCATGGCTTGATAGGCAGTGTGTACATCCACACCCGGGATCCGAACTGGTGAAGCCTGGCTGCTGAAGTGGAATGTACAAACTTAACTGCTAAGCCACTGGGCCGGCCCTTGTAAAAAGCCTTTTGATAATACTTAATTTAGCTGAGAATTCATAGAATCATTGACTTTCAGAGCTGGAAGGGACCTTATCAGACTCTTGGTACAACTTCCTAATTTTATAGATAAATACTCTGAGGCAGGAAAAGATTGACTTGCTCAATGACATATATTTAATTAGGAGCCAGAACTTTTACAGCCCCAAAATGACTCACAATCATTTGGGGTACATTTCTCCCAGAGAAATTAAATTGTTAGGATCCTATCTTGAAATATATCATGTTAATAAAAATGACTATTTTAGCCTAATTTTACTTTCTTATCTGCAACATCAACTGCCTCCTTTCCCCACCTGAAATAAGCTTTATGCAAAACAAGAGCCCTGCCTAATTCTTGACTGTATAGTACACATCACACACATTTTTGGCATTTAAAAAATGTCAAAATATTTATAAAGAAGATGAGTATTTCAATAACAATGGGAAAACTGCTAGTTATTTTCCTGCGATGGTAAGAGCAGGAATTCAATTAAGATTTGATAAATCAATTAAATTGAATTTCACTTTCAAGCATTTTTAGAAAATGTTTTCCAACATGGACAGACTAAAAAATCTATTTAAACCTCTTAAAAACTGGTTTCTGGGATAGAAATGAAGACTATGGGTGAATACATAAATGGTTACATAAGCCCTGCAGAGAAGCCCTCAGCTACTCTCCTGTGACCACAAAGGAAGAGCATGTCTCAGGAAAAGTGAGACTCACCTGGCAGGTGAAGCTCTCTACTCTTGAACCCACTTAGATTAGGACAGATTCTGGCTGGGCTCTCTGAAAGGACAGATGAAAAACGAAAAAACATGGGAAGAGGCTAAAGAAATTTTGGAAGTTGCAAATTGGTTGGGGATACCAAGTTGTCCCAGTTGTGGGAGGAGGTTGGTATGTCAAGCCCACAAGGCTGATTTGCAAGGAGCGTGTAAAACGACAACTTGAGGCCATAACATGCTCACTATTGGGATTCAAACATGCCTGGGCAGAGTGGCTTTAGCATAGTGAGTCTCTGGGGACATTAAGAGAACAAAGCACCAGCAGCCAAAATGATAGTGATGGCTGCTCCCACCAGAACCCTATACCTGAGCCTTCAGCAGCAGCAGGAAACAGCACCAGCTTTGGCACTAGGATGGAAGCATGGCCCTCTCCTTGGGCGTGGAGGAAAGCCCCAGACACCATTTAACAGAAATTAAGAGAGCTGTTGAGACACTCTAAGGACTGAGGAAACAGAAAATAAGAGAAAAACAAGGAATAAAAGAGGAAGACTTTTAAGGAGAAATCGATTACACATACAATCTGTAGTTTCAGGTTAATATTTATATATTTAGGTTAAGAAACCTATTCAAATTTAACAATCTGACTCTGCTTTTTTACAGCTCTAAAGCAGTTCAAAATTCATGGAATTCTCCATGATATTTTCCTTTAAGTCACACTCAGTGGTTCTCAACCCTGGCTAAATATCAAAATCTCCGTGAGAATAAAACAGACACACTCAAATGCCTATAGCCCCCGTAGATGGATGAAATCAGAATCTGGTGGTGGGACCAATGAACCAAGGCATCAATATGTTTTAAGAGTTTCTCAGGTGCTTCTAATGAAAAGCCCAGGTAGAGATCCATCGCTCCAATGGGGACAGTTAGAAACTTTCTAGAACAGTTCTAGTTTTAGGGTGCATATGAATTAATGGGGGATCTGGTTAAAATGCAGATCTTGATCTGACAGGTCTAGGGTGGGGCCTGAGATTATGAATTTTTAACAACCTCCTCTGGTGATGCTGATGCTGCTAATGTGCAAAGCACCTGAGTACAGAAAGGATCTAGGCAAACTAAGATAGGTGGTTAATTTCAGAATAGAGTGGGCAGAGATAATCAACTAACAAAATAAGGAACTTTTTAATAAAAAAGGGTGAATAGAAAGTGTATATGGCCTCTTTTTATACAACTAAAACTTTTAACCTGGTCACCTAATGTGAATATTCTTTAAAGTCAAGGAAATACTGAAATAGGTAGCATGGACCTTTCTTTATTGCCCCCTACCTCCCAGGTTTGCAATATGTGCCTTCTAGTCATGTCATATTTGTCCAGAAGGGCCTGCAGGGAGTGAAATTTCCTAGGACCAAGCTTTAGGCAGCACAGTTGGAGGGATATTTGGTTTGAAATAGCAGGGAAGCTGAAGTAATAGGTAAGAAGATGAGCATGAACTCTGAATGGACATGCAAGATCAGAAAAAGGGAAATGAACACTTTGGTCAGAAGGCAGGAGGCTGGAGAGCTGGAACAAACGTAGTGCCTGCAATTCCAAACTAAGGCCCTCAACAAACGCTGGTGTTCTTTTATGTCGTGCCAGCATACTGTGGGGAGAGCCAAACGGAACACCTCTGCTTCAGGCCCTCTTCCCTTACCCATGTCCCAACCACCAGGGTTGGCAGAAGGGCTGAAACTTTTCTAGGTTTGCTTGTTTAAGGGTTGTGATGATCCTGGAGAATACTTAAGGGTGCAGGTTATGAGAAGGTCCTGTGGTGATAGGAGCTCAGGATCTCTTGTACTTAACCCCTTTCTCCTGGGACTGGGCAATGAGAGTGGATGTAAAATGCCAGGTCGAGTCCAAGTGGGCTGGGCATAGTGGGGAACAGCGGGAGACAGTGGTCTATGTGACAAGTGGGTGGGAAGGGCAGAGAGTCAGAGATAGAACGCAAGCACATTCACGATTTTGGAAGGCCAGGTTGAACAAAAGGGCTGGTATTTTTTTTTAAATTGTGGTAAAATACATTTAACATAAAGTTTTCCATCTTAACCATTTTTAGTATACAGCTCAGTGGCATTAAGTACGTTCATACGTTCATTCATACTGTTGTGCTACCATCACTACCATCCATCCACAGAACTCTTTTCATTTTGCAAAACTAAAACTCTGTATCTGTTAAACAATAACTTCCCATACTCCCTCTCCCCCAGCCCCTGGCAACCACTATTCTACTTTCTGTCTCTATTAATTTGACTATTCTATGTATCTCAAATAAGTGGAATCATACTGCATATGTCCTTTTGTGATTGGCTCATTTCACTTAGCATAATGTCCTCAAGGTTCATCCATGTTGTAGCATGTGTCAGAATTTCCTTCCTTTTTAAGAATATTCCTTTGTATTTATGTTACCATACTGTGTTTACCCATTCATCCACTGATGGACACTTGAGTTGCTTCCACCTTTTGATTATTACAAATAATGCTGCTATGGATATGGATGTACAAATATCTCTTTGGGTCCCTACTTTCAATTCTTTTGGATATATATCCATAAGTGAGATCACTGGATCTTACAGTACTCTATTTTTAATTTTTTTTGGAACCACCATACTGTTTTCCACTGGTGCTGCACTATTTTACATTCTCATTAACCATGTACAAATGTTCCAATTTCTCCACATCCTCAGCAACCCTTCTTATTTTCTGTTTTTTGATAGTAGCCATCCTAAATGGGTGTGAGGTGCTATCCCACTGTGGTTTTGATTAGTGATGTTGAACATCTTTTGATATGCTTACTGGCCATTTGTATATCTTTGGAGAAATGTTTATTTAAGTCCTTTGCTCATGTTTTTAAGTGGTTTGTTTGTTGCTGAGTTGTAGGAGTTCTTTATATATTCTGGATATTAACCCCTTTTCAAATATATGATTTCTCCTGTTCTGTGGGTTGCCTTTTCACTCTGTTGATTTTGTCCTTTGATGTACAAAAGTTTTTAATTTCGATATAGTCCAACTGATCTGTTTTCTCTTTTGTTGCCTATGCTTTTGGTGTCATATTTTAAGAAACCATTGCTAAATCCCATGTCATGAAGCTTCCCCCTATGTTTTCTTGTAAGAGTTTTGTCTTACATTTAAATTTTTGATCTATTTCAAGTTAATTTTCTATGTGGTATAAAGTAAGTGTTAAACTTAATTCTTTTGCATGTGGATACCCAGTTTTCCCAGTACAGTTTATTGAAAAGACTGTCCTTTCCCCATTGAATGGTCTTGGCACCCTTTTCAAAAATCATTTGCCCATATATGCAAGGGTTTATTTCTGGGCTCCACAGGGGCTAGTATTTGAGTTTACCTGAGGATCAAGTGATGACTGTGACAAGAGGTGAGCCAGATCAGGTTCCTTGCTTGGATGACCAATTCAGATGAATGGTGCATGATGCATGAGGTGACGCTTTGTAGCACTATTAGGGGGAGTCTTGCTGATCTCTTGAAGGCAGCACAGATCTCATCTCAATTGTGACCAGTTGGATGGACTATGGTGAGAGGTGCTGAGAGGCGCTGAGAGGTATTATGAGTGGAAGCCCTAAATGCTGTGACAGGAAGAGATCTGTGTAGAGGTATGGGCAGCATTATTAAAAGTGACCTTGGACATCAGGATATGTGATGCAAGGGCTACACTTTGAGGACTTGTTTCACATGCTTTGTTTGGTTTTTGCTGGGTAGGATATGACTAGATTTATTCATGGAGAACCTTGAAAAAGTTCTCAAAAATGAGGATGCCAATTGATAAGATGGAGTTGGGTAGACTTTGGTAGTCAAATGGTGGAGGTCAGCTAGAGCGAAGAGATTTAAGTAGGAGATACTTACCACATCTCAGACAAATGGGCATCCATCCTAAGTCATAGGCATCTAAAGAGCAAGGGCCAAGTCTTATTCATTCCAGTATTCTCAGTGTCCAGCACAATTTCTGGCACACAGTAGATGCTTAATATGTTTGAACTGAATTGAACATAAGCCATGGAAACAGCAATGACTTTCTAAAATAAGAAAACTTGACTCTTCATAGTTAGGAATCATTTCCTATGGCTAATTTAAATTGCAGAAGAGTGCATTTCTCCTTCTCTCCTCAAAAGAGACAAAGACTTGATCACTACCCTTTATTAAAAAAATCTATTAATACTGATATTAATTACCACTTATTGAGCACCAGTCATCTCCAGGCATCATGCCTTGCACTTGATGTGTATTATATTTAGTCCTTGCAACAATCTTCAGGTAAACAATATCATCTCCAATTTATAGTTAAGGGTACTGAGGCTCAGAGACGCTAAGTGTCTTGCTTAAGGTTATACAACCAGCAGTAGCGAAGCCAGGATTCCAAATGGGTTCCACATTTCTTCTTTGAGAATACTTTTTACCGTTTCTACCTGGAAGCTATCATTCTCCTCTTCTAGTGTGCTCTTCTTTTATGGTAAATAAACACATTTTCTTCAGCCTTTAATCATGGCCCTTAAAAACAAACTATTAATAATCTTTTATCTGCCTCTGGCCTTTCCCCAAGTTCTCCATGTTCCTTGAGTTTGGCACCAACCCAACCTTTAAAATACCATTCAGTGGGGGAAAAAATCACACATTTTGACTTCAACAAAAGAATAGAATCATCTCCCTTACCATTTTAAGTCAGCATAGAAACTATTTCACACATATTCACAAAAAGTCAAATTTTAAAAAGTAAACAAATAAAAGGAACGATGATCACCAGGAGCCCTGGTGAGAGGTGGGTGGTGAGGTGTGGTTTTGTGTGCTTAATACAGCTATTGGTGTGAAAAAGATACTAGGGAAAAGCACTGAGCACCTGGACAAAACATTTTCTAGGGTGCAAGAGCCCAGGTCCTGGCACTGTACACTCTGAGGTGAAAAGAGACAACAGGGTTCAGAAGGCAAAGCAGGACAGACACTGTGATGTGCAAGAATCAGATAAAGGCAAGTTTTTGCTTGAGCACAGCCGCTCAAGGTGTGGTGTGTGGGCGGGTGCTGGTCTGTGAATTGTTTCATTCCCAGTCTGACAAGGTAAGTAAGAGAAACTGAGTAAGTTTATATCTGTTGAATCTTATAAAAATCTTGGCCTTGTATTTCGTCTATCTTTACTTTTTCCTGTGCATCCCTTCATTCTCCAAACCTAGAGCAGTATCTGACATGTGGCTAATACTCGCTGGCTGCCAGCTATTCATTTTGTGAGTCAGTGTAGAAATGGTGCTCGGCAGAGTTGCTAGTCTAATATTTATTTAGCAGTCCAGTAAAGATTTCAGTGTAATAGGGTTCCCACAATAAGTCACTGGTTATAACTTTGGAAATTCATTTTGTTTGCAGTTCCCAGTATTCCAACCACGTACAAGTGTCAGTGCATACCCTGCAGATTCCATCCATCACTACGGCAAATGATCACTGACCAGGTAAGTTGCCACAGGCTTATAGGTAAATGGTGAAGAACCACTGACAGTGTATCTATCTGAGAAGACTACTCACTAGGTGACAAAGAGACAAAGTAGAATCCACTCCACATTACTCTTGCGTCCGTATATGTGGGGTTTAGGTAATTCCTACTCCTGTTGTTTCTTGCCATGTGGAGAGACAGCAACTGGTGTATGCTGTCCCATCCTCTTTAGTCCCATCCTCCTCATTCCTGGGAGAGGTAGAGTGACTTATCTAATCAGTGAATTTGGGAGATGAATTAAGGCATGTTTTAGCTGGCCCTTCTTCACTCTTTCTCTCGGAAGCCAGCTACTCTGTAAAAAGGCTTTACAGGGGCAGAACCCCAGGAGTAGGGTACTGTGGCTGTCCAGCTGTGGGTCTTGATTCTGGGGTTCAGTATTAGAAACGCAATTGTTCTGATGTATCCTGAGTCATTTTCTGCAGTATCAATTTCATCAGTAATTAAGCTCACATTTTAATCTTCATCTGTTGACACCTTAGTCTCTCTCAGTTGGTTTAAAATTTGGGCAGGGAACATAGGGATAATATTTTTTGAGACTCTTTCAAATCTCACCAGATGGTGGTGATTGCACATTGTGGTCTTTTCTCGTAGGCTATTCTGGCCTGCATTCTTCATGTGCCTCCATTAATTTTCTTGCAGAGAGTCAGCAGATTTTGAATCACTTGGTGACTCCATTATACTGATACCTAATCTGTTCCCTTCTGCAAAGTAGAAGCTAGATCTTCCTCTATCACAATGGGGAATGAGGGTGATCTTCTGGCTTGGCCAATGTCCCCTTCTACCTGCATGTCTCTGGGTATGTTTCTCCTAAAACTGTGCCCCATCTTTCCAGGTTTATGAAGATCAATAAATTCATACTTCAAGACATAGGTGGTGGAAAACAAACACAAGGGCTCTGAAATCAAAAGGAAGAATCAGATAAAGGTGAATCTTTGCTCTACTAAAATGTATCAAGAACAAAATGTCTTTCTAGCCATTTCTGTGGTATAAGTCAGGGCAGCAGAAAAAAGCTCATGGCTTCTGCAGTCCTCCTATTCCCAAGGTTCAGTTAGGGCTCTTTCTTTGGCTGTTCCTGAGTTAGGCCAGGGGGCATTAAAGTTTATAGTCCAGTTCTCTGAGATTCAGTTACAAGTCACTCTTGCTACAATCTTCTCTGACCTTGTATTTTTCTTTGGGTCACTGGAGCAGTATTTGGTCTGTACTGCCTACTTTAACTAAGCCAGAGTGTGGCTTGCTTCTGCTGGTAGCCTTTCCTAGTGGTGACTGTCTGTGCCTGGCTGAGCTTTATAGGAGTCACTGACCCTAGATTCCTTGTCACCATACTGACATGGTATGCTTCCTCAACTGGACCTTGTCTACGCCAATAGCTTTGTCTTTGTCTGTACCTCCCCTCCCCTGAATATGGTATTTTATTTGCCATCTTACTTTATATTACAGATTAAGTCCTTAAATAAAGACAGTGTCCACCCCCGATGTAGTTAAGATCTTAGTCAGTGTTTTCTATTTTTATCATTCAATTTTTCTAGTCCAAACATCTTTTTTTTTTTTTAAAGATTTTATTTTTTCCTTTTTCTCCCCAAAGCCCCCCGGTACATAGTTGTATATTCTTTGTTGTGGGTTCTTCTAGTTGTGGCATGAGGGACGCTGCCTCAGCGTGGTTTGATGAACAGTGCCATATCCGCGCCCAGGATTCGAACCAACGAAACACTGGGCCGCCTGCAGTGGAGCGCGCGAACTTAACCACTCGGCCACGGGGCCAGCCCCTAGTCCAAACATCTTTTAATGTAAAAATGCATTAATATATAGAAGTATAGCCTCCAGGTTTAGAAAGCCCTTTTCTTTGGAAAGTTACTGAGTTCATAACAAACTGTGAATAAATTCCCCAAGGTAGGATGAACCAAGAGTAACTTATATTCATATATAAACATAACTATAGTATAGATAGTTACATAACTAGAATCAAATTTAATGTAAATGTGCCAAAGAGCAGAAAGCACAAAAGATTTACAAAACTTACACGAAATAAGAAAATGTTCAACTGGGTAATAACCAAAGCTTCATTAACTCAGCAGTCTTGGGGACCTAGAAAGTGAGGTAGCCCATGCCAAATTCCTTTGGTGTTACAGTCCTCTTATACCAGGCCAGGCAACTGGTAATGGAATTGGAGTAGGGGTAAGCCCTGCATGTGTCATGTGGCACATCGTATTGTAGGTGAAAAACAGCAAACAGCAAATTCATTATTCTTGTGAGTTTCCCTGTATACATGATCAGCTTCTGCATGCATTTGGAGGAGAAACAACTCTATTAAAATGTCTTTTAAAAAGCCAAAGCTAAATGACTAAACATGAAAACCTTGAGGAATGGAAAACAAATCTATGAGGAAAATGTTAGCTTGCTTATCCAGGGAATGAGCAGAACTTAATTCTCATTCCAGCATGGCGGGGGCCGCTGGGCATCCAGCTCCTTTCACTCTGCATAGAAAACAAATCCCCAAGTTGCTACTGAGCCAAACTTTAAAGGCCAGTCAGGAAATGAGCAGCACTCCCGAATGGGAAAGCCTGGATCAGTGTTTTTTCTAAAGTAAACAAAAGATCTGCAAAAGTATTTCCTTGCACTATTTGGCAAGAGAAAGAAGCACCTGGAGAGTGAGTTAGGAAGAGCAAGTATATAAGAAATGGGAGTAAAATGAGGATGGTTATAATGAGGCTTTGTCTCACTAATCTCCAGAGCCCAAGTGTTCTATTAGGAAACAAAGCTGCAAATGAAGAGATGCTCAGAAAGACTGGTTGATTAAGAGTACATTCATGGAAAGGATAAATAGAATAAATACTTTTCTGGATCTTGAATTTCATCTGTCATTTGGATTTTTAAAAAAACGTTAAAAATATCTTCTAGAGAGTCAAAGTGGAATATATACATTAAAATAAATGAGGGCTGTGAAGGAAGAAGTATGAACAACGAGAAACACAATTATCCTTCGAGACAGAAATTTCCTTGTTACAGTGTCGCCTGTGACACTGGTAATTTCAGCCATTCTCTTTCAGGTGATTTTCAGTGCGAGCTCCAGATGCTGCTTTGAGGGGATGCTGTCTCAGCTCACCTGAGGGAGTGGGGTAACTAAAGATGTATGGAGAGCTATCACATTCTTTACGCCAAACACTCTGTGTGGCAGGACAGCCTCAGGAGAAAGACATGCGACTCTTGGGAGGCCAGAGGTGAGAGAAATGAGGCAGCAACTGCGTAGTGTTGCTTGTGGTAAGCACACAGCATTAAAAAAAAAAAAACAACAAACTAATGACACAGCAAGTGACTCAACAGCATCTCATCATTAATTTTAGGAAGTCACACAGTTTTAGTGCTTTTTCCCCAACGAAAAAGGCTTAAAGACCTGAAGGGCCATTCCCCACTGTTTTCTGAAACAATCGATAATTGACGTATAAAGACTAACTGAGGAAAAAATTAATTTCTGCTTTTTCTGCAACGAACTAGGAAATGTCACATAAAGCAGCAATGAGTTGAAAACACTGCCAAAGAATTCGTATAAGCATAACAAAATTCATAGTTTTCCTGGATCAAACCTCATAAAACCAAGTAGGAGAGAGGATGCTTGGGGCTTTTTAGTAGGTAATCAATGGCTCACTTAATTTGGTAGGTAACATCTGGGGCCCGGGCTCTATTTAGTGCCTATCTGCTGGAGAAAATCAAAGATAAAGACACAAATCACTAGGATGCCAAGGACACAGCTAACTGGACACTATTTGTGACTATCTGAAGTCCATGTGCTCCTAAAGTATTGATTTTTTCTCCTCATGTAATGTTAACGCGTATTTATTCATTCACCTGCCTCTAGCTGTTCCTTAGTAAAGGTTAAGTGGCTGTGAAACCACATGCACTATAGAATCTAAAGCAGCTGTTTCAAACTCTTGGCCAAGTAGTGCTGCCTTGTAGCTCGCCTTTGACGGGCTCCAGGGGCAGCTGAGGGTGGGCTGTCTTTGACCATCTGGAGGTTTTAATGTGCTCCATCCATCTCATGCCAACCCGACTTGCCAGAGTTGGGGTCACTGTGCTCTGAGACACTTCAGGATGGTGCTCATGGGAACGTGCTCTGAGCCTCCTGGGCCTCTCCTGCAGGTGCACTTGCATTTTCAGTTTGATGCTGTTTTTCTTACCCTCTGTAGGCACTCACACGCAGAACTATTATTACTTGCTTGTTAGTGCATGCTGCTGATTCATACTCGGAGGAAAAAGTAATTTTGTCTTCAACACCTCTTCCCTGTCATTTAAGGCATATGTTAATGAACGACAGATTTTGGCATCCACTCTCCTCTGTAGCTTTGAGGACACAATATAGATTCATTATAAATGAAGATGCAACTGTTATTTTACTTCTATTTATATTTGTAACTACACCAAAGCCATCTTGCAGGTACCTTTGTGCCTCTCAAATCCCAAACCCTATTCCAAGAAATGCTCAACATTTCATGCTTGAATTGGCATTAATGTGGCATTAATGTACATACAATGTTTTAAATAAAGATGTTTTCACTCATATTTTATTATTGACACTCCCTGAATTCACCTATTTTAGATTATGCTGGAGCTGAATCCCTCTGAAGACATTTTAAGGGCTTTTTTCCCCTGTTGCAGTACAGACTGATTTTTTCCTTAAGTGAGGAGTATGAAAGTGATGGGTGCTCTGCTTGCTTGGAGGGAAGCCAAGTGGAAGGCGGAAGGCTGAAGCCTGAAGGGGGTAGGGCAGAAGAAGAAGTAAACATATGCAGAATGCTAAAAAGAACTGATTGAAAGCTTTTACTTTGTCATTCCTCTCGGGTCCTTTCCTTCTCTTCCTTCCCAGTTGTAACAACTGTGGACAAGTGCAACCTACTTTCTTCATAGAATCACTGGATCTAGAATGAGCTGTCACCTTGAAGATCATCTGATCTAAACTCCCACCCATTGCTATAATTCTCTGCTTGATTCAGGAGCTTGCTTTCTTCTCCAGAAGCTTTCTGAGCAGCACTTGAGTCTATCAATTAAAAGTACACTGATGAGAGTAGAAGTTTTGGAATCAGACCGTTCTGGGTCCAAATTGTGGCTCTGCAACTAACTAGCAGTGATATCCTGGGCAAGTCACCCAATGTCTCAGAGCCCCAGTCTCATCTGTTAAATGGTTATAATAAAAACTAATTCCTAGGAGTTTGAGGATTAAATGAGGGAATAATGTAGTATATAAAAGTATAGTATGTAAAAGATTTGGCATTCAGAGCTAAATTAAGAGTAGCTAAGCAGTTCAACAAGAACTAGGACCCATGCTTCCTGTCTGACTCCAAGGCAATACTTTTCCGTGGCATCTTAGTGTCTTTCTCACAAGGTCTCATAGAACCATTAAGATGGTTTCTGTTGCTGGAGTACTCTGCATGCTGCTTTGTAGACTGTAAACGCTGTTATTAATGATAACACCTCACATATATTCAGTGCTTTAGAAGGTACAAAGCCTTCACAAGCAGGGGGAAAAATACCCATGTCAACATGTCGTCTACTGATGACTAATAGAAGCAGGAAGCAGAAGGAGCAGAGGCTCTGGAAAAGGTCTATTAGTGATGCAAATGTGAAATTATCTGCACTTGTGAGGAGCATAATAAACATTAAAACCCATTAGAAGTAACAATGTGTGATATACTCAGGCTTCAGAACTTGGCTTTGATGAGTGGAAAAACCATAGGAGTATACCATAGGAGTTTTGGAACAAGAATTTAAGTTATCCGAAGTTTAACAGTCTACATGGTTTGAATGCCCAGGAGGGCAGCTCTTTGTACGTAGGTGAATTTTCATGTACAAACTAGAGTACATGAAACGTACAGCAACGATTTAAACTGCATGACGGTAGAAACCTGAATGTGTTCATAATTTAGAGACAAAGCATGTGAAACTGAGAAAAACAAAGCACATAAGTTCTCAGAAGTCAACATTAACTGAGTGTTTCAATACGACAAATGTGTCATACTGTATGCAAAATTTTTAATAATAGACACTGTTACCTTGGCTTCCTCACAACCTTCTGAAAGAGTTCATGTGTGTGAGACTTTTTACATTTGGAAAATGCTCAAAAGTGAATTTTTAGAAATGGAGAAAAATGGAGGGTGCATTTTCAATATAGCATATTCCATTGTCTCTGTATTATAAGAAGATGAAGGAACATATCTTTTTCTGTTAGAAAGAAAATGGTCCTTTTGAAATTAAGCTCCCTCAGAAGATGAATTTTTAAATATCAAACTCTACCTAACTAACTGGTCCTAGTTTTATGGATATGAAGGGAAAATTAGAATTTCATGCAGTTATCAAATACTTTAATACCCAAACAGATACATTTGCAACACTTCATGATTTCTTAATATCTATAGGGAATATTCCAAATCAAGTCTTTCTCTTTTTTCCTTTGCCAAGCAGCACACTCTAAGTAGGGGGTTGATCCAGGCAGGCTAAGCCAGAGAAAGACTGACCAAACAAGCAGAAGACCCTGTTAGAAATGGCCCTACTGAGCAGACACGTGGAATAGGAGATCTATGCTAGACAGAGACCCAAAGAGCCCAGTTTGAGTCTCACAGTCCAAATTTGGTTGATGTATTTTTGAAGTTTCTAAAGGTTAACTACATGCTGTAAAACGTTATAGAAAGACACGAGGCTGAATTTTACCGTGCCAGTCAAGAGGCTGGCTTGAATCTGCTATTTAGGACTGAGAGAGACAGTACAATTTACATGTGTGAGAATGTGAGAATAATTTTACCTTCTGTTGTTTTTAAAACCACCTTGGGCCACGATTTTTAAATTGAGACACAAGAAGATCTGCTGGGGTTCCCATAGCAACATTAACTTAACTAACCGCCCTTGTATGTAATACTTTCATTACTAGTTTGGCTTTTAAATGTACACCTTAATTATGAAATACAACTGAGTGCAGAGTCTCAGGCAGATTTTAACTTTTACATTTACTGACTGATGCATGTTTAAACAGAAGCCTTGATATTGTACTTCTGAGGACTTCCTACCAAGACAAGTATATGCAAAAACCTTTTTGTGGTCTTCCTTGCCCCTGACCTATGACCTCACTGCATTCTGTCCTATAGACAACTCCTCAATCTCTCTAAATACATATATAACATGGCATAGATAGGATAAAACAGAAACAAACAAACCTCAGATGGCTCCAGTTTAGAGACTAGAACCCAATGTGTCCTCTATTCAAGCCTCCAAAAGCTGACCCCTTCCCCATCTTTTCTCCATTATTCTGAATCACGAATGTCCCATACTAAACAGACTTGTCTTCTCACAGTCTTCTGAGAACACATGTTTAAGGACTAGCCTAAGACCCACCTTCTTTTTTTTTTGAAGATTGGCCCTGAGATAACATCTGTTGCCAATCCTCTTTTTTTTTCTCCCCAAAGCCCCAGTACATTGATGTATATCCTAGTTGTAAGTCATTCTAGTTCTTCTACATGGGATGCTGCCACAGCATGGCTTGATGAGTGGTGTGTAGGTCCACGCCCGGGATCTCAACCGGCAAACCCTCGGCCCCTGAAGCAGAGCGCACGAAATTAACCACTATGCCAGCAGGCCAGGCCCCTCCCCTCTTTTTTTAGATAACAGTGTCTTGAATTTCCTTTGAGACACTTTCCTCCATTCCATACATTCTTGTGGCACCATCAATTAAGCTGCCCTGCCACAGCCTGTCAAGAGATGAATCCATGACCCAAATGGGACAAATCACAGTCTTTCAAGAAAGTGAATTTTAAGTGAATTCAAAAAGGAAAAATAGTTGGAACTGAATTATCCCAAAGGTGGTCCTTTCAAGAGATTGTCCATTTTTTCCAGATTTCTGTGGGTTATAATCAAAATCTACTAGCTGATAAGCTCCCCATTTGGGTACTTGCTCATATATTATCTTAGATCATGGTTTAGAGGCTTGGGATGTACATATTTTGCTTTGGCAGCTGGATCCTATTTATGCTTTCTGAAGACAGGGCTAGGTCTTTATTTATTGTATTATTCCATATAATTCAGCACAATGTAAGTACTCAGTAAATGCTGTATAATGAATGAAAGACCAATCTTAGAAACTCCATTTTTACAAAGTGCAATTTGCAAGCCAACTTACATCCTTTTTTGAGGCAAGGTGGTAAATAAATTTTTAATCACTACAATTTAAGAGTTTTCTTGGGTATAACAGTTGTCTTAAAGAGAGCTTACAACAACTTGTACACCCAAGAATAGCCTGAAAATAATGTTAGCATGGGTCATACTTCCCCAATTTTAGGAAAGGAAAGAGAAACTAAAATTCTACTTTAGACATTAGGCTCTGAATTAAAAAAAAAAAAAAAGTCTTGGGGAAAACAGACAACAACAGACCTTCATCTTGGTCTTGTGACTTTCCTTAGAAACAAGGTAAGCTGCCTCTCTACTATCAGATAACAACGGAGGAGAGTTCAACTGTGTTCAACTAACGTATAAATAAAGTAGATGACTTTTTTCCACTTCTGAAAAATGACAGGTTATGGTTTCTCAGAATCATCTGACTTACATCTGCAGTTTAATTGAATGCTTATAAAATTCAAAGAACAAACAAAATGGTTAGACATAATTAACCCAAACAAGCTTGAGCATATTAAATTTTGAAAACACACAATATATTGCAATCTTCCAAATCACCTACTTATGCTTAAAACACACAAAGAGCTCACCCATGACAAACAGCAGGATATACAAATTCTCTTCTTTTCTTCTGTCTTTTCAAAAATGAAAGATTTACAGAAGTCACAGAATAGTTTAATCCTCTGGTTTGTACCTTAATGTGGTACATAATTCAGCCATGAGAAAGGAGTGAAAATACCAATTTGGAGCTTTTTTGAGTCAAGTGAAGTATCATGGTTTCTGGAATTTGCCTTGAACCCACACTCGGTGCATTTTCACCTGTTTTTTCCTATTAACTTGTAAGCGACGATCAACCAGATTTTGCTTCTCATCTAACCCAGCCTTGCAGAACATATTGTAGACTTCCTCTGCAAGACGAAAATTACAGTCAAATGTATGATGTGTGACTGGGGGAAGAGGGGGAAGGGGCATTCAGGAACACTGGAACATTAATGGAATGATGGGCCATCTAAATTTTATTTATATCAAGAAACCCCTCTAGTACAAATTAGTGAAGGACACCTGTGAAACCAAGTGGGTTTCTTCTACTTCACACAAATACACCAAGTACAAACAGTTTGACACGGCAGGTATAAACAGACACAGAACACTATTGGTTGCAGCTTTCAATATTTTGAAAGGTGCACCCTGTTTGAGTTTTTGTTGGTTGCAGAGACCCCAAACAGCACATTATAAAAGTACTCACGTAAGTTTGGGGAAAGTCCTTGAACGCAAGATTAATTTTAAATGCTTTTTTAAAATAAGAAATTGATAAAAGATAAGTAATTTTCTATGGACTCTTAAAATCAAATACCCTTCTTTGGCTGTGGCCTGCCATCAATTTTTTTGTAGGTACTGGGCTAACCTCAGTTAGCTCAGTAAAATGGAACAGACTACACCTTCATTTGGGCATGAGGATGAAACAAGTGATTCTTTAAAGCAATTTCAACAGGAAAAAGATTAAAAGGCAAACAAGCCATTTTCAACTGTTTTATATAGAACAGTTATAGTCACCAAAGTATGAGGACATCCAATGTTTAATCAACTACTGAAGCCTCATTTTTCAGGCTTTTGAGTTTCTCCCTGCAAATAATAACCAAAGAGAGTTTTTACAGCTAATTATTTTCCCTTATCGATAAACATACCTTTTGTAAAGAAATATGCTCTGGTACCATCTCCTCGAACATAAAAATTTTCAGATAAACAATGACCTAAAAGAAAATAACTGTGATAAGAGAATCTTTGTATTCTTAAAAAAACAAAAAATAACAAAACTTGACATGAACTATAAACAAAGCATTCTTTAAAACACATGAAAATAACTCCAAATCGAATATACTATTACCCCTTTTAAAACGAAGCTGAGTCTTATCATATCTTCCATAGTCCCGAAACAACAGCATTCCCCCAGGTTTCAGTAACTTGGACAGTCGATTTACAACACCTTGCATCCTTTGAAAACAAAGCAAGATACTTTGTGGAAGTCTTGTTTTGTATGCCACATTTAACTGTCTTAAAGATAAAATGAGCAAAGTTTGATAGGCCAAAGAAATTTAAACCATAAACATAAAGGCAACAAAACCAAAAATATTTCGTATAGAAAGAAAAATAAGACACCAGCTTGCTAAATAATCAGATTCAAAAAGCCTAGACGATCAAGAAATCACCCAAATGACCTGAGTGGTAACTTCACAGGGCTTAATGTCTGATGTCAAAGCTGAATTACAAAACCATGTAGCCATTTCCAAACAGCAAATTAAGGTAGTTCCAAGGCAGAAAAAACTGAAGTCATTTCATTTTCCTTGTAAGATAAAAAATATGTGAGAGCCATCCCAAAGTGTACATATCTAAACTGGGATCACCTTCCTCCAAAACCAGCTCCTTTTCCTCCTGACTTCTTTATTTAGTTCAAAGGTACCATCATTCACCAAAGTGTAACCTCAGAGAAATCTTTGACCCCTTTTATTTTTCTCTTCTTCCACTATCCTCTCCACAACCATTTGGTCATCAAATTCTATGTCTTTTTCTTCTTTTTAATGGCATCTTTAATATATTTTGTCTCTCTTTTGTTTCCTATTAGTACTCCCTTCATACAAACTCCTCCCTTTTCAGGCCTGGAAACTGAATAGCTTCCTCATGTGCTTTATTATTCTCCCTGTCAATCCTTCTTGCATATTATTGATGAATTATTCTGCTTAAAATGGTTTTGTCAAATCATCCCTTCACTCAAACATTTTCAAGATTTCTATCCATAGGATAAAATCTTAATTTCTTACCTGAGCCCTTTAGATTGCCTACAACTGGCCTCAATTAATCCTTCCAACATCTTTCCCACCACCTCCTAATCTGAAGCATCTCCTCTAGTCAAACCGTTACATGCTTGGCTCTGAGCAGTCTACGCCTTTGCTCACGTGGTTTCCCCAAAAGAAGTCTCTCCTCCTTACTCTCTGCCCGTTTGAATTCCGTTCACACTCCAAGCCCTAGCTTAATACTGGGAAGCCTTTACTTTCTTTCTTTTACTGTTTATTCTACTCATCTGGCTCCCAGTCCAACGCGACCCCCTGTGACTTCTCTGGATTTAACATTTTTGGTTAAGTGTTCATGGCCTTATGTATAGTTATGAACCAGAGATGGCAAAGATTTCAGATCTCATATCAATGGCAAGTGACTGACACTGGCTGCCTCCAGAGCTCTACTGAGGACTCATAAGACTCATGGGGAATGACACAGTACAAAATCAATTATCAGTGTCTGCCCTGAGCAGAGAATGGTAAATGGCAGCTTGTGTGCTAAGTTCTTGCTGTCTCTGCTTTATCAATACTACTTAAAGCTTCTGAGCTTTTATTTTAGAAATGAGGGGTTTGGGTCAGATAATCTGTAAATTCCTTCCAATTAAAACACTGTTCAGTGGAATAATGGGGTGAAAGTCAGATCACGCCAGGTTATGAAGGAAATAGGTAGTAAGAAAATGAAAGTAACTATGAAAATAAGAGAGAAATATGACAGAAAGAGGTCGCATGATTAGATGAAAAGCTCTTTTAAAAAAGTGAAACATAAGTACATGAAAGGGAAAAAGAAAAGCATTTTTCCTTGTTTATTTTATCACAGGTTATTTTCACACAGTGCTTATATCCTTAGGCTTTGGCAATTAAAGAAAACCATATCTGAACCTTAAAATATTCACTTTCAGGATAAATGTTGTATGTACAGAGAAAAATCTATTTCTGCAATTATTAGTAAAACAAGCATGAAATGAAAATGCAGAAAAACAAAGAGTCAAATACTTCAAAATGCAGCACCTCCTTCTGCAAATCCTTTCCTCCCAATTATCCTTTAACATCTGGGGTTGTGGGTAAAGGGAAGGGGTGGGAAGCTGCTTTTCTTGATGACTCATCTTGGCTCATAATACAATTCCAGAGCCGGTTCCTGAGAACTGCAGGTGGCAGTGGGCTGGGGGTGAGATGGACAAGACAAGAATGGGAGAAAGCCCCTTATCTTTTTTTATCCTACTTGGGCCAACTCTGCTATCCTCATCTATCTCTGGATGAAGGGAGAGGAGAAGGAAAAGAGATTTAAAAAATAAGTATTTATTGGCTTCCTGGTCTATACTTGGACCTTTGGGAAACATATTATACTTTCTTTTATTTCAATGACAAGAAGGACAGCCGGCTCTTCTTTTGTAGCCTCCTATGGTTTATTCCCATTTAAGGTGGGATGCCCAGACACAAGGTCCAGCTGAATTGCTTGCCATTCATTTGTGCGTGGATTTTTCCAAGCTGGCAAGAAGCCACTTTTCTAGAACTTTCCTGGGGCTGAATCAACTACCACAGTCCTAAATGACCCTAAAGATATTGCCTTGTCTTTTCACTCACTATTGCTTTCCTTCTACTCATTTATTTTATTTTTAGATCATTTCCACGTAGGTAAGAAAGTGGCTACTGACATGACACATCCAAATTTATTTTATAATAAAGAGAATGAACATACTGTACTATAAAGCAATCTTCCCAAGACATCTGCTTCCCCTTCTCTTTAACATTCAATTCAAATCATGAGAAAATACATTAGCTAAACTAATTTCAAATACTCTTTTTGTGGTCTTATTTGGAATTGAAACATTTCCTGTTATGGGTGTCAAATAGAAAATCTTGTTCTATATCCACCTACTCCATCCTTTTAACTATGAAACAAAATACATAGATGACATCTTTCTACCAGTACCTGAATAATGCCAATAGTCTAAACAAATCAGCAGAAAGAAATAAGCTATAGAAACTGGGAGGAAAAAGTAGCTTTATGGAACCTGATATATCTCACCAGGTGCAAATGTATCTTTTATTCAGATTTATTTGGAAATCTAATTTGTTTTTCCACAAGTAATCAAAATGCTAAGTTTGGAATGAGAAATAAAAGGACTGTAAAGAGTCCCAGTGACCTTGTAATTGCAAAGAAAGAAGCACATGGTAACTTAGTTTCTTTGGGAAAGCGTCACACTCATCAAAAATTCGTTGATGTCAAGTCTGTATCTACTACCAGAGGATCTTTCCTGGGTTGAATCTACTACCACAGGAGAAAACGCAATTTTCAAAACCTTACAAAGGCACAAGCCCTGACACTTACCACACACATGCCTCAATACATATGAGGTGGCAAAATTTTAAGAAAAGTAATCATTTTAATTGTTAGTAATACCTCTTTAGACTTCCTCTCTGGAGAAAAGCTATATTTATTGTTTCAAAACATTGTGTGAACAAAAAAATCTAAGTCATAAATATTTAAATGATGGCACTAGGCCAAGTTACATTATAAAGGTCCAAGGTTAATCTGACAAATCTTGATAACCCCTAATTCCTTAGTGGGCTTCTTTAAAACAAATTTTTTCAAGCCCGTCGACAGACCTGTGTGAAGCCAAACCAATTCAGCGCCCACCTCTTCATGAACATTCAGTAAGATGCTAAATCAAAGATGTTTGTTTCTGATCACCAAGTACAATTTCCCTCTTGGGAGTCTATTAGGCTGTTCTGAATTTGTAATTTCCTTGAAGCATTGTCACTTTTAATAGGTATGTGTCTTGCCAGAATATGCTCACTTCATTCTGAGGGTGACAGAAAGCTCACTAATGAAGTAGTTTGACCAGTTTCTTTCTAAAAGTCTGAAGAAAGGAAAAACTGCATTTAAAAGGCTGCATATTATACATAATGTAGTTCACCAAATAATAAACTCAAGAATTGTAATTTTTGCTTTGATAGTTCTGAAAACCACTATTGATAAAGGGGCTTTACACATTTGCTTTGCCCTTTCATCTTCATTTACCTGTCAGGATGAATAGAAGAGAGCACAAAGACAAGGAGAATGACATCCAGGATCCCATCTGGAAAAGGGTAGGGTGAGCCATCATCGCAAACGTCATGAACAAAGGCACAACACTGGGCTGCTCTGTAGGATGAGTGTGACTGTCATGATAAGAGAATAAAAAGGAAAAAAAAAAGCAGTTAGCAGGCTTCTAGTATTTTTCTTAAAATAAAAAGGTCAAATTTTTTACTTCTCCCAAGTGCCTTTCCTCTATAAATTTGAATGCACTTTATTTCCAATTCAGTATTCTGCTAGCTTATTTCAAGCTGCCATAAAAAATTAAGTCTAGCAATCAGACTTGATAACAAACATTCTTTGCAATCTCTCTTTAATTTTAAAAGTGGAGTAGGGCAGTCTTTATGAGTCAGTAGGCAGCGTGGTTGGAAGCCTACCCTATGTTATTTCAGACACACTGAGATGGTCCTCAGCTCCCTCTCCCACTGTTTGTTCCAGACCTCCTTTGACTTAAAATATAAATATCCTACACTACATAATTGATATTAGATAATGGTGATGGCTGCACAACTCTGTATACCAGAAAATCACTGAATTCTATACTTTAAAATGGTGAATGTTATGGTATGTGAACTATATCTCAATAAAGCTGTTATTTTAAAAAATTGCATTAGAGTACACACACATGCAATTTGCCTACAAACACAACACTAGAAGGATATATATCAAAGTATCAACATTGATTCACCCCAGGATTCTAGGAAGTGAGATTACAGGTGAATTTTATCTTCCGCTTCAGGCTTCTCAATATTTTAGAAAATGGCGACAACTGTAATGAATAACTATTACTCTTATTATCAGAAATTATGTTCCACGTGTCCACTACACATTTTTGTTAGTAGAATTTCCTTTCCTTTTCCATTTCCTAAAATTACCTCTTCTTGCCAAGGTAATGCTCACTAGTATTCGGGCATTGGTCAAACAAGTCCAGGTTCCCCACTGTTTTCCTTACAGTGTAGGACATTTTAGATTTACAATATATGCCTTTTCAGACTTTTTTTCCCCCCAAATTACTAATTTATTGAGTGCCTACTATGTGTCAGACTGTGTGTAAGGCTCTAGAGACATAAATACAAATATCACCTTGTAGGAGCTGTTGACCCTTGAACTTTATATGTTAAATTCAAAACAACTTTTATTGTTTTAGGGTAGTATCTTAGGCACCAGTTTATGATATGATTCCCAGAAATAGTAAAAGCTCAGTTAAAAATGGTCACCAGTAACATTTGAGGCAGAAACATTTCAAAAAAATCACTTCAACAACAAATAAATTAGATTCTTATATGGCTCTCTTTAAAGAAAATATAAGGCATACCTTTACTAGCTCCACAGCTCCAGAAGCAAAATCACAACAATACAGAAAGGACTCTGGAGCATTCCTATGAAAATGGAAGAAATATTTAAAACTAGAGTCCAGATATGCTCAGCCGACACAAGAAAGGAAACTGCTAAAGGAACTTGTTAAAAAGTACTTCCTTAAAAGAATTTTGGATGACACTCGGTTTGCTGTTTCTGCTTTTTAGATACTGGCCTCTATAGTGGTGTATGGGTACCTTCATGTTGTTTCTGAACCAGCATTGCCTCAAACACTTATCATTAATGATGGCATAACTTTCAAATTCCTGTGCTGGTTTTAAGGTCCTCCATTACTTGGGCCTACCTGCCTTAGAACCCATCGTACTCTCACATGGGAAACTTCCAAAGCAATCCATCAGCATTGCTCCATCCTCCTCCTGGCCACTCCCACCACAGGCACTCTCTTCTCTGCCTCCAGCCAGCATGGCCTGTAGTTTCTCTTAGCTTAGCCAAGTTCTACCCTTCGCCAAGGGCCCTCAAACCCCTGTGTCCCTTAGTGCTTCATTCTTCTTCCTGTGTGTTCAACTCATTTGGCTCCTGGGCCTCTCACAGAGGCTCTGATGCCCTGACGGGGCAGAAAGATTTAAAAAACAAAAAACCATATATATATGTATATATATATATATACATATATATATGCTTATATTTATAAGCATATATTTAACAGCATGCAAGTATAACTTCTAAAAAAGAATAAAACACGAATATATTAATTCTTAGTTATCTTTTTAAGTTATTGTCAAACTTTTATTGAGCCTCATATATGTACCAAGCATTAGAATACAAAGTAGTAAATGAAATTGTCTAATAAAATAGTAAGAGTACACTTTTTGGAGCCAAATAGATTTGTGTTTAAACTCTGTGAATTTGACTTAACTTATCCAAGACTCAATTGCTTTATTTACAAAACATAAAGTACGTAAATTCATGGCTTTTTTTAGGGGCAAATGTTTACCCACATGAAAATCTTGACTAATTTTAATTGGCCTCCACTGAACTTAGACAAGTTCTATTTGGTTTTTATCTGAAATTCAGTAACAATGACTAGACCATGGTTATTAATGGGAAAGTGTACACTTTGAATTTTGTGGGTAAGTACCCTTCCTAATCATATCTTGTATGTTGTTATCAAATAATCCTTGCATCATATTGCTTAGTACTTAGAAAGAGATCAGCATGTCCTTAAACAGTAACTATAAGTATGGTCCTGGGTCTTGTGGATTTTATAGCCTATTTGGGGACATGATTGGTTTTATACAATCTCTATAGAGGCAGGCACCCTGAGGTGTAAGACTTAAGAATTTTGAAAGAGAGGGATAGTATTGCTAAGCAGGGAGAAGGGGAAATGCTATTAGGGTTTAGAGGTGGGAGTCACATGCCAGGGAGGAGAAGTAGAGTTGATTCCGAGAGCCCAAGCTCTCGGAATGTTCCAAACAGTATGTTGCAGTATATACAGGAGGGCCTTGAAGCACATAATTAGAACTTCTAATTTGATACAGGAGGCTTTTCAAGCAAGGAGGACTTCTAAATAAATATGGAATACAAGCACAAATAAGCATTTAGCAAAATCTCACCCAGGCTGATTACACTCTTAAATGCTACTCATTGATGAACACTATGTTCATGTATAACTTATTCATTGTGTGCCACTAGGGATTTGCATTCAAATTAAGATGTGTCCAAATAAGTTAAAGTAATATTTAATGATGAATAATATTTGGTTATGAAAAGTTAACCAGTACTGAATCAAAGTTAAAACTTGCACAGCTTGTCTTTTCTCATCTATCCTATGTAAAAACTTTATTGCAGCATATACACCTATTGTTTCCCATGAAATCCATATATTTGTGACTCATAATTTGCTGGGTGGTTACATGTGTTTGAAATGTTCTCAATAAACACTCAGACGAATAGAGCACTATGTGGTATGATGGCTAAAGGCGAGGGCTCTTACACCAGACTGCTTCAGGTGAATCCTGGCTTTACCATTTAGCTGTGTGACCCTGCAATAGTTACTTAACCTGTCTGCAACTCAGTCTCCCCATCTTTAAAACAGAGATAAATATGGCATCTAAGGTGGTTCTGAGGACTGAATGGATTCACATAGATAAAGTTTCTAGAAAGGTGCCTGACTCAGAGTAATCACCTAATAAATGTTAGTCATTATTATTGTTGTTGCTGTTGCTATCATCATCATTATCATCATCATCATTATTAAAGGAAGATCTGCCTTCTGCCTTCCAGGGACTTAAAAACTTAAGAACTTAACTTGGTTCTGTAAAAAACTTCCATATAACTCAAAATGTTTCTCTGGACACTGGCACATCTAACTCATTACGAAAGGCATGCAGTCTAACTTTGGGCAGTGGCTACTAAACACCCACAAGATACAGAATAGTCTAGTAGCTAAGGGAAAGCATGTGCTATTTGCCATGTGTCCTACCAGGATGGCAGCATGACCTCTGAGACTGAAGTCCCACTGCATCAGCAGTGCAGGCTGAAATCTTGTGACCACCCAATACTTTCCAGAGCTTTTCTGTAAAATCAGCTGACTGCCTTGGCCCTTCTCCCAGCAAGCAGGTGTAAATATCTCTACTACCACTACACCACCAAACACTCTCTTGGCTGGGGGTTTAAGAATTAAATGATCCTTGGAGAATGACATGACCTCTCAATTCCAGAGGTCTAATTATGGTAAAATATTCTGAAAATGTAAAACATTAATCCTATACTCTTGAAAAGTAACAAAACATAATTTCTTAGATGGAGGAAAAAGTCTAATTCTCCCTTTGGAAGGCTAATCACTGGTTGCCTTTTAAAGATGAATTAATTATCTCAGGTTATTGAGCTACAGTGATTTCTAAAATATGGATATGAGGCAAAAATAGACACAGCCAAGAAGAAAGAGAGAGTGAGGAGGCAAGAGCTTGCAATTATTAGTTGGAGGGAGCAGAGAGAAAAAAATGCAACTAACAAGTGGGGAATCAGAGATATTAATCAGTAAATATGTATTGAGCTCTATCTATATTGTATTGTACTGTTAGGATACCTGTAAAATCAGATTAGGACAAAATATGTTCTCTACCTCAAGGAAAATAAACAGTGGTTGGAGAAACAAGACATAAAGAAATGACATGCTAAATAATACCTTGAGATTAGTCATAAAGTAACACAAAATCAACTGCCCATGTAGTAGATTTATGTATATTATAAGCTCGGACATCACTAGGGTGAACGAACCTGGCTATGTGGTATAAAAGAAAAGAAAATTTTGGCCCAGAAATTGGAAAAGGGGAAAACAAAGAAAATAAAAACAAAAGGAGAAAGGCCATTCAGAACTGCAAATCCGCCAGTTTCATTTCTGCCTGGTCACTTTAGTTGGTGATTTGATAATATTAGGGAATTACTTACTAGCTATTATGTTAGATTTATAATAGTGATGAAGAATGTCCTGATTTTTTTCAGATATATCATAAGTATTTTAAAATAAAGTGTCATGATGTTGGCATTATGTTAAATACTACTGAATCAAGGGGGTGGGTATATGAGAATTTACTGAACTACTCTTTACTTTTCGAATGCTTTTACATTTTCATAATGAAAAGTTAAAAATATAGCATCATTAAATTTAAAAATACACATGTCAGCAGCTATGTTAGGATGATGGGTGATCCCCCGCCCTCCCCTTTTCCTCTAATGGAAACGTTCTGGAATGTGCTTATGTTGGTTTTATAATGGAAAAATAACATGAAAGCTATTACGTAAACTTAAAAAAAAAATAAAACTTGACAGACCAACCATGGGTAAAAGGTGTTAGAAAAGCTTTGTAAGGTGTGTCTTCTTCATCCATGGAAATGCTAAGACGTATATGTGAACAGGAAGGGCAGGTCAGGAGAGCCCTGTCATCTACCTCTGCTTTTTTGTCTTAGGGTTAGTCGCTGTTACCTCTAAACAATTTCAAGTATAGGGACAATCATTTGACACAGGGAGGTTTTATACCGGGTGTGACTCCAGAAGTGATGACAAAATAGAATGAAGGTTAAAGTGTAAGCTTTAAACTCAATTCTCTATGTGTAAAATATGTATGTATCCTGGAGGAGCAAATAAATCTCTGAAGTTTAGCAATTCACAGTTTAGTGGGAAGATTAAATCTCTTGCTCTTTTCTTATTCTCTCATCCATACAAACAAAAGCTTAAAAAATTACTTTCAACCCTTGGGGCCGGCCCTGTGGCCGAGTGGTTAAGTTCACGTGCTCCACTTCAGGGGTCCAGGGTTTTGCTGGTTCGGGTCCTGGGTGCGGACATGGCACTGCTCATCAGGCCACGTTGAGGTGGCGTCCCACATGTCACAACTAGAAGGACCCACAACTAGTATATACAACTATGTACTGGGGGGATTTGGGAAATAAAGCAGAAAAAAAGAAGAAGAAGGAAAAAGAGAAGATTGGCAACAGTTGTTAGCTCAGGTGCCAATCTTTAAAAAAAAAAAAATTACTTCAACCCATGGTGGACAACCCATGGCTGTTAAACACTATTTTCAGAGTAATTCCAAGTTCACATGAAATTAGCCACTAAGACTAAGACACTTCTTTTGAAATTTGCTTTAGTTATTGTTCATATGGGAACAAGAACACTATGGCATATACATGACAACATGTTTCCAGAATTTCCCAACATCCCATACATATGTAAAATTTTGTAAGAGAAAACTCTAAAACTCACTGCAAAGTGTTCAGAATTGGAAAAACACTATTTCCAGCACCACAGCCAACCTAAAATCAAAAGAATAAACAAATATCAAAAACAAGGTTAAATTTTCCTCACCAACATCAGATTTTTTATTTAAAAAAAAAAGTAGAAAAAATTTACTGCATCTCTGGGTATAGGAGAGTTTTCTCAAGCCAAAAGGACAAGAATAATACTGAGAAATTTGACTATGAAAATATCTAAAATTTTACACACTAAACCCCAAAACAAACCAAATTAAAAGGTGACCACACACTGTGAAAAAAAAACATTTGCAATAAATATGATAAAGGGCACAGCTAATTTTAAAAAACAACAGATAAATAAGCAAAGAAAATAAACAGAACACAAAAGTACAGATGGCTTCTAAACATGTGAAGAACTATGTGACCTATTTAATAATCAAAGAAATGCAAATTAAAACAAGGGGGGGCCCTCAGGCCAGTGGTGTAGTAGTTAAGTGTTCACGTTCAGCCTCAGTGGCCCAGGGTCCACATGTTTGGATTCCCTGTCCCCACCACTCCCCAGCCCTTTACCTCCAGCACAGACCTACACATTGCTCATCAAGCCATGCTGTGGCAGGGTCCCATATACAAAATAGAGGAAGACTGGCACAGATGTTAGCTCATGGACAATCTTCCTCAAGCAAAAAAGAAAAGAGGAAGATTGGCAATGGATGTTAGCTCAGGGCCAATCTTCCTCACCAAAAAAATAAATAAATAAAACAAGGTATAATTTTTGTCTAACAAAGCAGAAAGCACTAAAATAAGAATATTCCAACCAATAAGAATGTGATGAAACAGATCTCCACTGCTGCGAATTGGTGTTAGTACAGTTTCTTAGAAAATAATTTGTCAACACATTTTAAGAATATTAAAAATTTTTAGGGTCCGGCCCCATGGCCGAGTGGTTAAGTTTGTGTGCTCCACTTCAGTGGCCCAGGGTTTTGCCAGTTCCAATCCTGGGTGCAGACATGGTACCGCTCATCAGGCTATGCTGAGGCAGCATCCCAAATGCCACAACTAGAAGGACCCACAACTAAAAATATACAACTATGTACCAGGGGGCTTTGGGGAGAAAAAGGAAAAATAAAATCTTTAAAATAAAAAATTTTTTATAAGTTATGAACTAGTAAATCTAACCCAAGATAATAAAAGAAAGTGCAGAAAAGTCTATACCCAAAGATGTTTGCTGTAGAAAACCTGAAAACAATTTAAATGCCCAGTTGTATGAAAATAGATAAGTAGAATTACTATACTCCCCATAGTAAAATATTTTGCAGCCGTGAAAATGTTACAGAAAATTTTTAAAGATAGAGAAAACTGCTTAGAATATAATATTACATAGAAACAAAGCAAAACCCCCAAATACAGGTACAGTATAGCTGAACTATAGAAAACAATATAAACAAAAAGGAGAAAAAAGTCAGTAAAATGTTAAAGTGTTTAAATTCCTTGTTTGTGGGATTGTAGATAATTTTATTTCTCTCACCTACTCCTTAGCAAAATCTCTGTAATCAAATATACTCCCTTTATAATCAGAAGGAAAATGCTTATTTTCCAAAATAGAAAATCAAGGTCTATACCAGATTAAAGCAAATTATATATCTCACTTTATTTCTATTTCACCTAAAAGGGGGTAATAACAGAAAAAGAGAGAAATTAGGATCAAAACTTTATTGGTATTTAAAACTGGCTTCAAGTCAGAAATTAAAAAAGACAGGGGCTGGCCCCCTGGCCGAGTGGTTAAATCTGTGCTCTGCTTTGGTGGCCCAGGGTTTGACTGGTTCAGATCCTGGGCGCAGACCTGGCACTGCTCATCAGGCCATGCTGAGGTGGCGCCCCACATAGCAGAACCAGAAGGACCTACAACTAGAATATACAACTATGTACTGGGGGACTTTGGGGAGAAGAAAAAAAAAAGACGAAGATAGACAACAGACATTAGCTCAAGGAGAATCTTTAAAAAAAACCACCAAAAGACAAATTGAAAAAAAAATAAAACTATAAACTTAAAATCTGCCCGATTAAAGATGAGTTTCCTTAAATATTTTTTATGCACAAAAGTATACTGAACATTTATCTATTTAGTTAGATTTATTTAGTTAGTTAGACTTATTTACATTTATTTAGTTAGATTTGATCATTTTCCCCCTAAAAAATCTGCATAGTTCATAACATGATGTGGAATGCACATTTTAAAGTGATTTGCCACCTCCTGTCTTGGCCCTGCAGTACCGTACCTCTAGGATTCTGAAAGTGGCATTGCTACCAGGAAACAACTCCGCCTTCAGAGGTCCTTTTCTGTGTTCTTCCGAGTCCAGGTTGGAAAAATCAGACACTGCTTTGCTTTGCCCATCTGACGAGCTAGAACTTTTCTTGTAATGACTTTTTAATTCAGGCAGACTAGGGCAGTGCATTCTTGAAAAACAATTTGCAGCATTAGTTTTTATGTGATCCCTTGATAATTCTTTCATCTTCTTTTCAGTTTTTTGATCAACTGGAAGAATTTCAGGAAATTCCCTCAACAGCCAATTACGATCCTTGAAAAACTTATTCTTATGAATCTTGTAAAATGTGTCCCAATATTTACTAGCTTCGCTTTCATACTTAACTAAAATAAAGAGAAAAAAGATTTATTTTACTATGAATTATATTTACTATTAGTTACTATTTTAATAACTAACTATATTTAATAATTATTGTTAAATATATTATCATTTATAACAATTATGTTTATTATCGAATAGCTTTAATATTATAGTAAATTTTATTTGCCTGATTTTTTTTCTTTTACTTATTAAAGGCCAAAACTACGTAATATTAATTCCCTCAAAATGTGTCAATGTGTGGGGTATTTAGTCCTACCCCCATAAATCTGCTTCTGTCTTAATAGTTTGGCCAATAAATTTCTGTAAGGAATATAATTGTTGCAAATTACTTTCTACAGTCTAATCTTGGAATCTTAATAATCTTAATAATCACATTTTTACCAATAACCTGTAAGGCTCTATATTATCTTAGAGAAAGGACACTTCATTTTTTGTCTCTTTGCAGTTTCAACACATTGGTAATCAGACAGGAAATTGCAAAATTATAAATGACATAATCTTAGAGTGAGAATGTTCCACTGAAATAATCTACTCCAACTGCCTTGTTTTGCTTTTGAAGAAAGGACAGCACAGAGAGATGAACCCACTTCTTCCAGGTCCCAGAGCTCTGTCACAGCAGAACCAGGACCACATATCCCGACTCTGGGAGTCTAGGGGCCATCCTGTAACTCCATTCTTCCCCCACCTCCAGAGGCATCTCTTCCTATTGCCATCTCCTAGTATGATGAAGCCTTAAAGAGAGTTTCCGATGCCTCTTTAAAAGAGATGTACATTTTGTGATGTCATCCCTTAGATTTCCCTGGGTCCCAGGGTCAGGATTAGGTCAACAGTCTCAGAGCTTCAGGTAGTTCTTAGCTTTTTGCTTCTTTCTATTTGTACTTAAATTAATAAGATAATTAATTCCCTCACTCCTTCATTCATTCAACAAACATTTCTTGGGTACTATTATGTACCAGGCCTAATCCCTAGGCCCAATCCTTGGGTTAAGAATTATTTTCACCCAATGTAGACACATGACATTTTTAAAGTGTTTCAAAGAATAAGAAACCTTCTATTGATACAGAATAATTTCCAAGATTTAATGTTAGGCAAAAAAGCAAAGTGTAGAACAGTATGTATATGATGCAACCATTTGTTAGAACAAGAAGAAACAGAATACACATGCGTGCATACACAGAAACATACGTGTATGTTTAGACATATATTTACTTGCATCTGTACAGAACATTTCTGGAAGGACAATCACATAATTAGTAATACTGGTTGCCTGTAAGAGGGGAACTGAGTAGCTGGGGGAGAGACCTGGGTTTGAGGAAGAATTTTCCTTTGAATTTTGATCTGTGTGAAATTACTATCTATTCCAAAAATAAATTAAACTAAACTAAAAATAAAAATAATGGACTCATTCCTTTCATAACTTTAAAGAAGCCCCTGTCTTCAGAACGAGCACTGCCTATAGTCAGGTTCCTCTTTGTTACAGAGCCCTGTCTTGAAGCCCTTTAGTTTTCCTTTTCTTTCCATTTTTATCTTTATGGCCTTGTATCATGGATCTCCACCCATCTGGCCACAAGACTTCCTTCCCATCAAAGCTGAATTTTATCTGGCAGCAGGACTGTTATAAAGACAGAAACTCGAATCTGTATTTAAGGTCTGAGAAATGAAAGTAGATCTCCGTAACAAAAGAATTATGTGATGTTGAAGACTAAAACATGCTCGCATCTGCACTAATGGACAGAAGCCTATTTATGATTAATCCAAAAATGTTATATATTTATCTTTAAAATAGTTCTATCTCTGCTTTTAAAAACTCGAGTGTACCTGATATGCTGTATAAGAAAACAAAACAACATTCTGAAAATCAGACTCAGGAGGAATTAGGAAACTGTCAAATTTCCCCCGGGTCTTCTCACACCTTCTCTTCTTCCTTTTCCCTTAAAAATTCTCTTTGTAGCTCACTCTATGCTGGTAAAAAGATTTTTCTGCTTAATAAAAGCAACTACCTAAGAAGACCTACATTTAGTCAAACCTCTAGTATCTGAGTTGCAATACCAAGGTATTTGTGAAGTGAGTTCGAAGCTATCAGTAACTAGAATGTAATACATTACTTTGATTAATTTGCAGGAATATTACCCTAGGAATTAATTGGAGGGGGGTAGACAGCAGGGGAATAACTTGAAAGAAAAGATGTTCATAGCAGTGCTACTTATAATAGGAAAAAGTGGGAAATAACTCAAATACCCAACAACATAGGAATGACCAAGCAAACCATGCAGCCCAAAAGAGAGTAACCATATTAATAATTAAAATTGAAAGGATAATATTAAGAGAAAACATTCACACAGAATGGTCTATACACTGATTGCAACTCTAAAATATATTTCATATTTATTTATAACAATCAGATGAAAATTTGGAGTGATGGTAACAACTTAATGATTATTAGGTAGTTCTTTCTTTTGCAAAGTTTTATTTACATTTTACACAAAGATAAAAAATCTTAGTTGAATTCTTCATTAAACTTGCCTACAGTTTCCTCATTTGATGACAGGTTGAATTAGAGTATCTCTAACACCTGTTTAAACTCTAAAACGTCTACGTACTTTCCTATTAGACCTATTAAACCCCATGAAATTATGGAGCACGTTAAACAGTATCACTTCTACAAACTACAAAATCCTGGCTCAGATTGCTGTCATAAATAGGAGCCTGTACTACTATTTTAATTTCTACAGTTTATAAAGAAAATGAATCTGCACTGAGGTGACTGGAATCGGGTTCAGATACCAAATATGTCAAGACCTAAATTCAACCCTAGCCTCTGCAATCTTTAAAAAGGATCTGATTACTATTAGAAGACGATGGTCAAGGTCTGCTAATATACACACTTTCAAGCCTTTTTCAAGTATTTCCCACTCAGGAATTAGGAGGAAAAAGCCAAACAATGACATAAATCATTATACCAAAACAATAACATTAAAAATAACAATAATAGCACATACTGAGTGTTCATTATGTGCCAGGCACTATGTCAAATGCTTTACTTGGATTTTTTCCGATTTAATCCTAATGATATCTTTCAGATAGACATATTATTATTCCAATTTACAGACAAAGAAATTCAAGGTCAGAGGGAATAAAAAATTTCGCCAAGCTTACTCAGCCAGAAGGAGCTGAGCCAGTCACCTGGACCAAGTCTATTGGACTTTAGAGATCATGCTCTTAACCATTATACTACCTTGCCTTCCTAACACAAAATCAATATTAACCCACTCCAAAATATTTCTTAAAATAATCTCTGTTTCTCTAGTTCTGTACTTTCCTCTTATTAGGAAGCATCAAGTTGACATTAAAACCTCAGCATGACTTATATAAGTAGATTGTAAAAATATTGCTGATGGAAGTGAATCTCCATACAAACAGATCAAAAATACATAATTAAACCCTATTCTTTGAATTATATAAACCAGGCAAGGTTGTATGAAGAAATTACAATGAGCAATGGGAACACAAAATGTTCTAAGTGCGGGCTAGCCAGGTGGCATAGTGGTTAAGTTTCCACCCTCTGCTTCAGCAGACCAGGGTTTGTGGGTTCTGATCCTGGGCACCAAACTACAGATCACACATGAAGCCATGCTGAGGCGGTGTCTCACATACAAAATAGAGGAAGACTGGCACAGATGTTAGCTCAGGGACAATCCTCCTCAAAAAAGAAAAAGCTCTAAGAGAATAGGCTGGTTTGTGGGATAGAAACAGAACAGAGAAAGAGCTCCTGGGATGGGCTGGGATGGGCTGGGTTAAAGGCTAATGGGCGGGAACTGTTTTTTTGCTTTTTAAAGCTGTGCTTTCAGCAGAATCTTCAATCAACGCTGGCAACTCCACAGTTCCCAGCAATGTGTGACAACTTCTGAGACCCTACGGAAGGTCAATCAACTCATCATTATAGTTATGAGACAACATAAACACCTTCAGTGGATAATTTAATTTCCTGAACTGCAAGAGTATCTGTGATAACAGAGGAATTGGAAGAGCTATTTTTCTGACCATGAGTGAAAAATTTAGTTTCAACTTGCTGTTAATTCATCTCAAGTTCAGGCCAATAATGATAAAAGAATATAGTGTGGGGAAATCAGCCCTGTCTTCATCTTGTCCAATTGACCTTCTAAACAGGTATATTAATGATCAATTTTTCTTGGAGGATCATTTTTTCCTTTCACTTTCCTGGGTTGCTGATTCAGAATTAATTGCTCCATGCCAATGGCAGTAAAAAAGATGTAGTGATCTGTTTAACCACAGCCAGATGAAACAACTTCTCAATTATTCACCTACTAAATTCAATACTGCTGAGGGCAAGAAGGAATGTGACACACTAACTATACTCACATATTCAGAATTCACCCTGAATCACCCTGAATATCACAACTAAGAAATTGAATTAAACCATTTATGTATCTGACATATATGATACAATGAATATGAATTATGAAAATTTATTCTAAGTTGCAATGTAAAAAAAAGCAATTTAAAGTTATTTTTGCACATCAATTACACAAATACCTGAGCTCTCAAAGTTGGAAATTTCCACATCACTGATAAAGTTCATTGTCTAATAAAGGAAAATTCTTGAAGTTATGAAATGGAAAGTATATTTCCAAGAGCACTGCATGAAATTTTAAACAACCAAAGCTGACTTATAAACAAGTACCCTAAATTTATCAGCACACGAAACTTTTAGCTACTTTATTTTTCCTCACATAGGACACGCTCGGGGGTAAAGAATTCACAAGGTAAGGTAAAGTGAGATTCTTTTACTATTTTGCTTGACATAGATAACTCACCCTAGATAGGCAGTTATTTACAAGGATATTTTAAGTAAAAACAGCAGCTGCTCTTGTTATTAAGTTTAAAAAACCCATTACATTTGCTAAATAACCAGCTGAGATATAACACACTGGAGATGTTTTTAGGAAATTATAAACTATAATCATGTTAACTCAAAAACTGCCAAATGTATCTTTCTCATTTCTCTGAATTAACCTGCTTTTAAAAGAAATATGAGCTATAATAAAATTTAAAAGAAATTACTACAAGGAAATGTGGAATTAAAAATCATTAATCTGGACATCTAACTGAAAGGAATATTGCTAATGAGAGCCTGGATGCTATACATTTTAATCACAGAAATGAAACGACAACCATCCCACAGCAAGAGACTGTATTATTTGTGATGGATAAGTTCTTATTGTCAGAACTGTGAGGGTGTTTCCTGACTTCAGTTCTCACCAACAGCTGAGACAATAGGTGAGAAATGGGAAATGGGAGTGACAGGAGAGAACGGCACACACAGAGACCAAAAGAAATGTGCTGGAGAGTTGGCCAGCATGGGAGAAAAACGAGTATTTCCTCCCAGGGGCATTAAAATAAGTGAGATAAGATCAATAAACAGTGCTCATGCTGTATAATAATCTGCAAATGAAATGTTTCTGATGGGAGAAAACTAGCTCTTTCAAAGACTTAGGACTCTCCTAGATAAGAAGAGACAGTGGTTAACAGAGGCACTGGGAGAAGAACCAGGTCAGAGCTTCCTTTGGGTTTTCACAAAGTTTGGGAGTAGAGCTTTTAAATGAATCTATTCACCTTGACCCATATTCATCAGAGACATTAAATACCAAATTAGAAGGCTCACCTAGGGCTTCCGCAGACTAGCAGGTCTATAAGCCCTGGTGAGACTGGATTGGGTGGCTGGATAGGTATTTACTGTCACTGTAATGTCCTGTCACTCAACACAGGTCCTCAGGACAAAAGTTTTCTTTCTTCGCCACCCTCACAGCAGCCTCAGCTGCTGCTCTGCACAACCTTGCTTAAGTGTGAACAAACGGTCACCCTCATTGTGTGTTCCTCTCCTTGCAGCAGTTCCCTGACGTACGAAGCCCACCTCACTGAGTAGTGTTACAGGGGGACGCGGAGGGGCCCAGCGGAAACCTCAATCACTTTGAGCCATTTTAAAATGGAATCTTTTGTTCTTTGTCCATAGCAGCAAGAAAACTTGCTCAGAAAGAGACTGGACATGCTAATAAGCAAACCAAACGCTTCAAAGCAGTAACATCAGTCCTCTCCAGCCTGCTTTTCCTGCTTCTATAGAGAGAGGCCAGTCACCACCTTTCTATTTCAGTCACACTATGGTTCTGTGGGAACCGTCATTTTCCTTTACTGCGGTTTCCAAGGCCCTAAAATAACCTTCTCATTAGCTTCACTTAAGTTCATTGTTAACATAAATAGGCCAAAATAGGCAGCCACGTACAGAGCACTTAAAGGGAACATTATCAGCACTGCTCATCTATTTATCTTCTAAACAGAAATATTCAAAAAAGTGTGAAAAACATTCTTGTTTTTTTATATTATCAGGTAATATACTGTGGATAATTTTTAACTTCCTGGAAACGAATTAAGATGACTGATAACTTTAATTCGGTTTAGGCTTGACTCTTTCTGTCACGTCCAGGTGGCCACTAGCAGAAGCTTGAGTAATATGGAAAATATGTCTGTGCAGCTGCTGGCAAAGAAGCAAAATTATACTTCCTCAGAAATAGTGTGACAGAGTTCCTGCAAAGGAATGCAATGTTGGCTGATTTGTAAGCAGAATTGCCACTGGTATGCACCCTCAAATCCAACCCCAACACTCCCTGGCCATAGCCCACTCTGGGACTGCATGGCTGGAGCTCATAAAAATAGAATGGTTCCATTGTGGATCAGGTGCTCTTCTTTCCTGTCCTCCCTCCAGGATACATTCATCCTTAGGATAAGGAAGGAGAACTAGCCCTAAGGAACAGCAAATGATGCCAGAGGATAAGACAGGTTATCAACGATGCCCAGGGATAAGATAGAGCAGCACTGCCCACTTCACTGGTTGAGGGCAGCTAATGACGGCTGTTTCATTAGCGCAGTTTCCACAGCTACCTTTGCCTCAAACTTTAGCCTAAAGTCTTTAGCCTTTAGACTAAAGTCACCAGAACAACAGTTAACTACCAGTGGGATTACTGATTTGCATTATGCTTAGCTTGCACAGAGGAAAGCAAACATCTTTCCCTGGGGCGTTTCAGGACAGCTGATCAATCTGTCCTGAAAATTCTAGCTCAGAGGTTGGCAAATGTTTTCTGTAAAGGGCTAGATACTAACCGGTCTTTGTGGGCTACATACAGTTTCTGTTGCAACTATTCAACTCTGTAGACGTAAGCTCAAAAGCAGCCATAGACTATATGTAAACAAATGAGTACGTATGAGTTCCAATAAAACTTTATTTACAAAAACAGGCAGTGGGCTGGATTTCGCTAATGGCCAGAGTTTGCTGACACTTGCTCCATCTAAGGGGTACTGATAATGCTACAAGAGGGACGGAGAAATGTTGATGACCAGAACCAAGCTGTTCTAATCTATGGTATTAGAAGCCAGAAAAGTGGTTGCTCTTTGTGGGGTCCGAAGGGTTGGGGGAAGTATTGTAATCATGATGGAGCATGAGGAAGTTTCTGGGTTACTAGTAATATTCTGTCTCTTGAGTTGGCTCTTGAGAAAATTCATTAAGGTTTGTCAGAATTCATTTATGAGTTGTCTAAATTTCTGTGTGTATTTGGTACTTCAATAAACTATTTTTTTAAAAAAGAAAAAAGAACAAACCTTTTTTAAAGGAGAAATAATTTTAAGAAAAATAAGGTAGAAATTCCTATCTAGAAAGTGCAGGGGTTTGTCAAAGTGTCTACAGGTTGGGGCCGGCCTGGTGGCGCAGCGGTTAAGTGTGCACATTCTGTTTTGGCGGCCCTTGGTTTGCCGGTTCGGATCCCGGGTGCGGACATGGCACTGCTTGGCAAGCCGTGCTGAGGTAGGTGTCCCACGTATAAAGTAGAGGAAGATGGGCACGGGTGTTAGCTCAGGGCCAGTCTTCCCCAGTGAAAAGAGGAGGATTGGCACCAGTTAGCTCAGGGCTAATCTTCCTCAAAAAAAAAAAGTGTCTGTGGGTTCCCAGCAGTGCAGTGAGAAGGACATAGGCCAAATTTTTCTTAGTGTGCTTTTTAAAAAATTGTGGTAAAAAACTCATAAAAGTTACCATCTTAACCATTTTTAAGTGTACAGTCCAGTAGTGTTAAGTATATTCATAATGTTGTGAAACAGATGTCTAGAACCTTCTCACCTTGAAAATCTGAAACTCTATACCCTTAAACAACTCTGTTCCTCACTTCCCCTAGGCCCTGGTAACACCATTCTACTTTCTGTTTCAATGCATTTGACTCCTTTAGATACTTCATATAAATGGAATCATATAGTATTTGCCTTTTTGTGACTAGCCTATTTCACTTAACATAATGTCTACAAGGTTCATCCAGATTATAGCATGTGACATGGTTTCCTTCCTTTTTAAGGCTGAATAATCTTCCATTGTATGCATATCCTACATTTTGTTTATCCATTTATCCATCAATGGACATTTGAGTTATTCCCACCTTTTCCTATTGTGAATTCTGTTGCTATGAACATGCGTATGCAAATATCTCTTCAACACTCTGCTTTCAATTCTTTTTGCTATATATCTAGAGGTGGGATTCCTAGATCATATGGTAGTTCCATTTTTAATTTTTTGAGGAGCTTCAATACTGTTTTCCTTAGAGGTTGCACCATTTTACAATTCTACCAAAAGTGCACAAGGGTTCCATTTCTCCACATCCTCACCAACACTTGCTATCTTCTGTTTTTGTGAGAGTAGCATGGGCCAATTTTTTAGAAGCCATTTTTGAAGGTTGGCAAGGCCTTACCTAAATTAAACTCTAAATATCAAAGGCTTCCAAGAAAAGTATCTTAAAGCCTTATTGAAACTTTATCTTTATCCTAAAAGACCAGCAACATTTTGATATGATTTTACCTTCTTCACTCAATGTTTTTGAATTTGTGGAACATACCTAGCAAGTGAAATGCACAACAGCATTCTAAAGGATGCATAACAAGAGGAAAATTGTAAAGTTATGTATTCATATCTTGTTTGAAATGCCACCCGTGTGTGTGTATCTTCCAGAAAAAGCAATAATATGGATACTAAAAGAGCAAATAAAGGGTGAATACAGAATTTATGTCATTAACTTTGGTCCTACAACACTAGAATAACTGGGAATTCTCCCAAATGAACCAAGTGGATTGGTCTAAGAACTTTCAAAGTAATGCTACAACTAGGAAGAAAAGAGACTATGGTGTGAACTGAATCAGTGGAAGGTCAAACAGAAAAGTCAGGCTCCGGGAGCTGCACCATGTAGTTGCCTACCTTGCTCTTCCAGAAGGACTCTCACAGCTGAGTTTTCCTCAACTTCTTTTCTGGCTGCTGCTTCTTCTTCTTTTGACCATTGCATGTGATCCCTATCAAAAAATAAAAAGATTGTAAAACATGCTTTGTAATTGAAGAAGGCAGAAAAAGGTGACGGGATACATCTTTCACTCTAGATGAGTCAAAGACAAATGAATTCCATGTCGAATAAATATATTTTGCGTCAGATGTTCCCTCTAACAATGCTAGTACAACTGTGGAACTCCCATGGTCCTGCTTAAATCTGGTTGTGTTGCAAGCTGCAGCCACATTTTAGAAATGATTGCTGAAGTAATGTCCTAGGAGCACTATGGTGCACGATTATTTGGATGCTGGTATGGTTTACTGTATTTTACTCTAAGGTTAAATCTGTCTATTGTTAATTTATGAATAGGGCATTCTTTAACAGTTTTTAAATGCTCCTCTTATAATATTTGTATTCTAATACTTTCCTGTCAAAGAGATATGCTTTAAAATATTTTGTACAGTTTTTTAAGTAACTTTAGATTTTTCTTATTAGCTGCCTTAATTTCTGTAAGTGGATTCATTTACATTTAAATGACAGATTATAAAGCATATAAAAGGGTCACCTTTCTAAGAGCTGGCATTTTCTTTAAGAATTTTTAGTTTCAGAATTTACTTTCCCTATATGAGAAGACGTTATTTTCTGCCACAAAAATGTCTTTCTTGGAATAGAAGCGAGATCTTTATACAAAAAAGGTGATTTTGTTTTGTTTTGTTTTAACAAAGCTTGCATTTCTTTTTTTGCAACAGGTAAAACTATAAGTGAGAAATGTAATTTCCTGAAATAAACCATTTTTCTAAACAATAAAGAAATCACATACCCCAAATTCAAGTTCCATATAGCTCATTGATAACTGTAAGAAAAATATCTAACATTATTATCACATGGTATTTGTAGCTATCTCACTGATAGGAAAGGGGTAAATTATAAAATTCTTGAGGTGCATCACTATGGTGACTGGTAAACATTAACTGAGATGTCTGTGAAACTGGGAATGTGGACAGCTTATACAAGAAACAATGAAAAAATCCACTTTTATTGCTTCTCTTAGGAAATTGCCAATGAAGTTAGGAGCTGGGTAATGGGCAGATTTCAGAGGATCTTAAAAGTGAACAGTTTAGATGTGTGCAAGACACAGTGAAGGGGCAGGGACTGGAGGAAGGGAGACCAATTAGAAGACTGTTGCAGTGATCTAGGAGTAACGAGTTTTCCAGGATTATGGTGGTGACATGGAAAACAGAAAGGAAGACTAGAAGGGGAGACACGGTGAAAAAACTGTAGTTATGACCTGGAGATTAACGACACGTTGGGGAGAGAAGAAGAAGAGTCAGGAATGATTTCAAGGTCTTAAAACTGGGTAGCATGGAAAGTCAGGGTAACAATCAGAGAATAAGAAGTTGGTTTGGGTGGAATGATGCTAAGCTTGGTACTATTTTAAGTCATGTTTATGCAATCAGATATGAGAGAGTATATTCCAGTGACCTGGCTAAAAATACCACCATTGAAAGGTGAGAAACTGCTTTCTTTTAAGAAGGATTAAAACTGGCATACTGAAGTCCCCAGGAAAAGCAAATGATAATGTAAAAATCACAGTTTCACAAGTGAAAATTTAACCACCATTATTTCAAATAAAACCTAATCATTTACAACCCAAATAATCATTAAGCAGCTTTGTCACTTGCTTTAAAGAATGAGATTAGAACAGAATTTTGTTTTGACTCATTTTAATATATGTGAGCAATCACATATATAACTTGGAGCTGGCAACCATACTTTACATTCTGTACATATAAATATAGAGAGAATATTATTACATGAAAGTTATGACATTACAGGCAACAGTCACTTACTGAAAAAACAGTATTATTAAGACCGCGGACAAGTTTCTCATCTATGAATTTCCATAACATATAAGAAAATAAAACAATCTATTTGCCTGTAAAGAATGAAGCTCCGAGACAATGAGAGTTTATGTGGTCTTTAGCTTTAAGCATTTGTTTTAAACTGTTAGTTTAACTTGCTTCTTCCTGAGCATTTAATAGATTTAGTTATTCTTAAATTGCTCTAACTTCCTTACACTGTTCTTTATGTTGCTTCATTTTCTTAACTGCTAAGTGAGGGGAATATTATACCCTAAGCTGCTGCAGAACAGATTTTCCACCGTACAGTTATAGAATCCCCAGCGAACCTATAAAATGCTCCTATTGTATTTATGGGGACTTCCTGCAGACCTGCTGCTTTATGGCAGTTCTTTATATTAGAAAAGTCTGATTCGTGTATACCAAAACCCAACAGATAGTAATAAGAATCATTCAGGTTTATAAGCAATAAATACAATTGCAATAAAATTTCAGCACAGAATTAACTAACAAACAAACTGAAAATAATCAGGTATGTGACAACCACCACCACCACCACCCAAGGAAAAAAATGGTTCACACTGTTTGACCTATGAATTGTACTTCTGGGAATTCATTGTAATGAAGTAACTCAAAAGAACAGAGAAGTTCTGGACAGAGAAGTATCTGTACAATGATCTTCACTGGAATACCAAATATAATATAGTTAAATATTGGAAACAACCTCAGTGACTGGGTAATAAAAAAAATTATGGTAACTCAAAGGAATGTTACACAGACATTTAAAATGATAAATATGAAGGTTATGTAACAACATGGAAAATGTTTATGAAATAACCTGAGGTTAAAACAGCAGACCCCAAAATTATACATAAATTATAATCACAATTATAGAAAATTATATACACATTGGGTGAAATAAAAACAATTATGTGAGAATAGTGAAATTAAGAGAGAATTGTCTTAAAATTTCCTTAATATTGTAAAGCTGCTTCAACTAGAAATAATTTTTTAAGAAACTACATAAAAACACTACTATATGTTTAAGACATAACAATGGTCATTAAAACTTTATATCATCCGCTTTGTGGGAAAACCCAGCAATACTTATAATAAGAAAAGGGAAGATATGCTTTCTTAAAAACGAAAAAAGTAAAAAAGAGAATTAAGCAGAAAATACAGAATATATTGAACATTTTTCCTGAAAACTTGAATTTGAGAAAAAAAAAAATCTCAAAAATAAAAGATAGGAGTTTGTTGTTTTTTGTTGTTTTGCTGAGGAAGATTCACCCTGAGCTAACATGTGTTGCTAATCTTCCTCTTTTTGCTGGAGGAAGATTAACCCCGAGCTAACATCTGTGTTCATCTTCCTCTATTTTGTATGTGGGTCGCCACCACAGCATGGCCGTTGATGAGTGGTATAGGTCCATGCCTGGGAAGTGAACCCAGGCCACTGAAGAGGCGCATGCTGAACTTAACCACTAGGCCACAGGGCTGGCCCAGGAGTTTTGTCTAAGAAATTTTCACAATATGGCTGGGAGAATTAGTCTTATAATTTTGTGGTAGTCATAATTCCCATGACATCAGTTTATATGTGTACATGTATGTATGTGTGTGTATTTCCTATTCCTTTACATGTATAGTACAATTGAATGATGATTCCTTGCTTTAGCTTTAAGCTGACGACAATAACAGTCCATATAATTGTACACTTGGTTTGGTTTGGAAAAATTAAAACATACACATGCACACACACACCTCCCCACTGTTGTTTAGCTTGAGTACTAATATTTTTGAGGATCCTACCTATAGAAAATTCTGCTGAATGTGGTGCTATTGTAATTTTTAACAATCAGATATAAACCAAAGCACCCAGTGTAAGCTATGTGTATAGAACATTTTCCTGTCTGTCATTTATTATGTACGTAAAATCTCATTATAGAACAAAATTTAAAGACAAATTTAACAAATGTATTAAGTGACTAGTGAATTAACAATAAAATATTTATTCTTAGGTAAAAGGAAGAAATGGAGTTTATTAGTTTCAGCTTAAAATTATTTCAATAATCTTTAGTTCCACAACAAGTCATATTTCTTACATAGTTATAATTACAATAACAGAAAAATTTAAAAAGAAAAGTCTTACCTGTCATTTAAATATCCTAATAGATTAACAGTTCTTAATTTTATCCTCCTATATTTGTGTATACCCACCCACTCACACACCCCCACATACACACAAACACACACATTTTTCTATATAGCTACAAAATCTTCATAATTATGACTTAAAACTGCTGTATAGGTCTTAAGATTTTGGCCATGACAGAGTACCTGGTAATGGGCTTGCCCTCCTGCCATAAACAATGATAAAATTGGATAAAACACATGAAGCAACTATTTTTTTAAGCATTGGACTACACTTCAGACAGTGCAGGACTGTGATCCTTAAGAAAAGAGAAACACCAAAGGTCGATCCCCATATTCACCCTAGCTTTCTGTCTGGGACACATTCTAGACTGTGGTGCAGAGGCAGAGCCCAAGCAGAGACTGGCTGTCTCACTGAGTGGTAGTTTTTATGGATTGAGAAGGCAGAGATTAGAGTTCAGAGTTGCTGAGGTGGTGAGACTTTGTGTAGCAGAATACTGAAGAAGAAGTAGCTGGACAGAAGGGAGAGCCCCTGAAGTCTGCAAGAGAGTTTTCCTAGGGTTTTTAGCTGGTGTTGGCTGCTCACTCACAGCACAGACTCCACTGGGTCTAGTGGAAAGGATTCTTGGGGGTGATGGTGAAGAAAACAGAACTAACTGGACATAGGCAGTGCAGTGCTACAAGGCATTGGAGTTCTGGCTAAGCCAGACGGGAGAGACCTCTATGAATACATCAGGTATTCAATTAACACCCAAAAATACCACGCTATAGGAATAAGAACCACACTAAATTTAAGACAATACCAAAACAGTCTCACTCTAACAACACTTAAAATTAAATCTGACCTGACCAAGATTTGGCAGTAATTTAACCACTTGTTAGAAAAAATTCAACACATTTAAAGAAAGACAGCATAATCCAGATTCCATACAAAATATCAACCAAAACGTCCACCATACAATCAAAACTATTAGCACGTGAAGAAGCAGGAAAATATGATCCTAATCAAGAGAAAAGGCTGTCAATAAATACAGACTTTGAGAAAACTCAAATGTTGTAATTAGTACACAAGAAGTTTAAAACAGCTTTAAAAAATATATTCAAAGATCTAAAGGAAAATATGGACAGAATGAATGAATACATGGGTACACCCTGGGATACAAATGGGAACTATTAAGAGGAAATTCTAGAACTAATCCATATACAATATCTGAAATAAAAAATTAATTGGGTAGGCTTAACAGCTTATGGACAATGCAGAAATAAAGAGTCAGTCAACTTAAAGACTTAAAGGTATAGAAATTATTCCAACTGAAGAACCGAGAGAAAAAAGATTGGGAAAAAAATGTACAAGTTTTGGTAACCTATGGGATAATACAAATTAATCTAAGAAACACATATTGAAGTCTCAGAAATAGAGAATGATTATGAAAAAACTGAAGAAATTTTGATTTTAAAAAAAGCAACCAATAAATCTAGAAGTAGAGCAAACCCCAGGCAAGACAAAAGCACAGAAAACTGCTAAAAACCAAGATAAAAAGAAATCTCAAAAGGAGCTATTATATGCAGGGGAAATGCAATACAAATGGCAACTGACTTCTCTTCAGAAAAAATGGAGATCAGAACACAAAGGAATGACATATTTAAAATGCTGAAGGAAAAAAAATCTGTCAATCTAGAATTCTATAAGCAGTGAAAATATCTTTCAAAATTTAAAAATAAAGACATTTTCAGATGAACAAAATTTGAGAGAATTTGTTACCAGCAGAATCTACACTATAAGAAATGCTAAAGAAATTTCTTCGGGCTAAAGGAAAATGGTACCAGATAGAAATTCAGATCTATGGAGTAGAATAAAGAGACCAGAAGTGGTAAATATATAGGTAATTACAAAGGACAATTGTTTTTTACTCTTTCTTAATTCCTTAAAAAAATTACTATCTATATATAGCAAAAATAATAACAATGAATTATAGAGCTTATAACACATATAGAAGTAAATTATATAGCAACAATACAATAAACATTGGAGGAATAAGTGGAATCATATTGTAAGGTTCTTATATTTTATATTATGTGGTACAATATTAATTCTAAGCAGACTGTATTAAGTTGAGGAAGCAATTGTACCCTTTAGAACTGTGGTTCTCAAAGTGTGGTCTACCCTTTCAGGTTACCCAAAAAGCCAAAACTATTTTCATAACAATATCATTATTTGCCTTTTTCACTGTGTTGATATTTGCACTGATGGTATGAAAACAATAGTGGGCAAAACTGCAGCTGCCTTAGTATGAAACAAAGCTGTAACACTAACATGTATTAGTAGTCATTGATTCTATAAAACCATCCAGTTGGTGGTAATGAATATACTAATTTTTGTTTTAAAAAAATTTCAATTCACTGAAGAATGTACTTGATGAAGCAGTAAAAATTATTTTATAAAATATTTACCCTTGGGTACACATATTTTTAATATCCTATGTGACAAATGAGAAGCACACATAAAGCACTTCTGCTGCATGCTACAGTACGGCACCTGATTTGCTAAAAGCTCTTGCACGAATGTTCGCATTGTGAACTAAACTATCTGCTTTTTTTCATGGAATGCTATTTTTACTTGAAAGAGTAACCGTACACAAACTAAAGTTACTCAGACGTGGGTATTCGGCATATCTTAAAAGTAAGCAAAATGAGCCTATCACCCTAAGAAAAACAAATAACAGTATTTGTGCTTTCAGGCAAAATTAAAATTTTGGAAAACTGGTATCCACAACCATGAGTTTGACAGCTTCCCAATACTTAGAGGCTTTCCTGATGAGAATAGTGGTGATATTAACAAATACGAATTTTAAATATTGTATAATGAAATGTGTCAACATTTGGAAGATCTACATAAAACAGGGAACAAAATTTTTCCAAAGCATGCATGCACGATGTAATAAAATGATGCATGGGTAAAAGATCTATTCAATGTACAAGGAGTACCAATGGATTATAATATAGCAGAATACCAAAAGTTCATTGATATGGTTTCATATTCCATATTGCAACTAAGAAACTACCATTGCTGAGATTTAGTGTAATATCAAGAAAAATACCTACACTTATCTTAAAAGACTATTAAAAAACTCCTCTCCTTTACAAGTACCTATCTGTGTGAGGCCAAATTTCCTTCATGTAATTCATCCTAAACAACATATCACGACAGATCGAATGAAGAAACAGATATGAAAACTCAGCTTTTTCCACTAAGCCAGACATTAAAGAGACCTGCAAATATTTAAAATAATGCCACCCTTTGCACTACATTTTTGGGGAACATAGATATTTTCATTAAAATATGCAATTTATGTTAACATGTAATGGGTTTATTATTGTTGTTTTAAAATGAATTAATATTGTTAATGTTTCGGTTTTAATTTCTAATATGGAACATATTAATGGATATAATCCACATAATAAAAGGTCTTTGGGGCCCTCAATGAGTATAAAGAATATAAAGGGTTTAAGAGTATGAAGGGGTTTTGAGACCAAAATGTTTGAAACTATTGCTCTAGAATAACATCTAAAAAATAATGCAAAGATGGATAGCTAAAAAGCCAGTAGAGAGAATAAAAGAAGAGATGAGATAAAAAATAAACAGAAAGATAACCAAACAGTTGTATTAATTTACAATTCTACCAGGATTAGGTTATCTTAAATTTCTTTCTGTCTTTCTTTTTTGGTGCTGTTTTAATCGATACAAAAAGGCACCATATTGTTTTAATTTGTATTTCTTTTACTGTTGTATATTTTCCCATATGCTCACATGTACTTCTTCTCGGATCAACTTTCTACGTCTGTTGTCCATCTATCCATATAACAAAAGGTTTTCATGCTTTTCTAATAATATAACAAATACTCAAATGTTAACCTTGATGTATGGCAGTGGAAAATCATTTAAATTTTCTGTCTCTCAGTTTTTGTATTAGCAAAATAAGACTAAAAGTTCTCAAAACAGTGTACAATTAAGATTAAGTACTTTGAAATTATAATTATCCTATTGCACCAAATCTAAGATACTATTATTTTCTGCACCAGTAAGAAAGAAAAAAAACATTTCCAATTACAATTGTAGGATGCCATCAATTGTAAGAAATATCATAATTTCAGAGATATTAATCAGTGAAAAAAATGTGAGTCTCAGAATGGATGAAATATAGTTGTTATAGGTATATCAGCTAATAACTTTTTTTTGTTGCAGTAACATTGGATTATAACATAACTTTAAGGTATATCAGCTAATAATTTAACTTCAATTAAATCTTTTCTACTATCAATCCTAATTTATAATTCTGACTCCTGGCTAACCACTTCTCAGCTGTAATAAATATTTCAGTTGATTATTTTTATTAGTAAATCAGTTTCTTACTTAGGAATGAGTGACTTACAAAAGAAACAAACACAGAAAGAACCAGTGTCTTCTCACTTTTGCACACAATGGAATAGAGGTCACAGCTGCTAGAAGAAACCAATACCCACTTCCCTCATTAAACATTTATTGAGAACCTATATCTATGAGGTACTGGGCTGTGAATTGGGGATGCAGAGATAAAGAAGATTTGATAGAACTCAAAATTGTTGAGAAGACAAGGAGTTGTCAGTGGTTATTAAAGAATAAAGAACTTAACAAGTAGATAAGATGGGAATAGGTACATGGGAGGCATTCATTTTTTATTAAAAAATTAAAATTCAAATAATATTAATGCACATAAAATATATTCTCATCTCTACCCAACCTCTCATCCCCATGCTCATCCCTGATATAAACACTGTTATCAGTATGATGTGGACCTTTCCAGACTTTTCTCTCTCTCTATGAGAACAAACACATGATTATACATGTACCAGATGTACAAGAATTCCTTAAAAAATAGAGGCCATACTAGAGATAGTTTTCTGCAACTTGCTCTTTTTGTTTAATTTTTGTTTAATGACATACCATAGCCATCTCTTGATATCAGTATACATAGATCTCATTTTTATTAACTGCTACATTATTTTCCAATGTATAGATGCAACCACATTTTTTAATGGCTTTATTGAGGTGTTACTGACATACAGTAAACTGCACATATTTCAAGTGCACAATTTGGTAAGTGCTGACATATATAGACACTCGTGAAACCATCACGACAATTGAGATAATGAATATGTCCATTACCTTCAAAAGTTTCCTTGTGCCACTTTGTAATTCCTCGTTCCAACTCCCCTTCTCACCCACTCCCATCTGCTGTCTCTATAGATTAGTCTACATTCTCTAGTACAGTACAGTAAGAGTACAGTATATACTCTTTATAGCTTCTTTCACTCAGCATAATTATTGTGAAATTCATTAATAGTTGTGTGTATCAACAGTTCATTAATTTTTATTACTGAGTAGTATGCCATTATATAGATATACCACTATTTGTTTATCCATTTACTTGTTGATGGACGTTTGGGTTGTTTCCAAATTTGGCTAATAGAAATAAAGCTGCTATGAGCAATCATATTTAAGTATTTGTATGGACATATGTTTTCTTTTCTCTTGGGCAAATATCTAGGAATGGCTGAATCATATAATAGGTATATATTTAATTTTTAAGAAATTGCCAAGCTGTTTCCCAAAGTGGTTATACCATTTTATATTCCCATCAGCAATATAGGAAAGTTCCAGTTCCTCTACCTCTTCATTACGCTTGGTATGGTCAGTATTTTGAATTTTAGCTATTCTAATAAGTATGTCATGGTATTTCACTGTGACTTTAATCTGCACTTCCCTAATGACTAGGGATGTTGAGCATTTTTTCATGTGCTTACCATCTGTGTCTTCTTAGGTGAAGTGTCTGTTCAAATATTTTGCCCATTTTTATTGAGTTGTTTGTTTACTGAATTTTGAGAGCTTTTTTTTGGCACCTGAGCTAACATCTGTTGCCAATCTTTTTTTTTCTTTCCTTCCTCTTCTTCTCCCCAAACCTCCCCTGTACATAGTTATGTATTCTAGTTGTGAGTGCCTCTGGTTGCACTATGTTGGACGCCGCCTCAGCATGGCCTGATGAGCGGTGCCATGTCCGCGCCCAGGATCCGAACTGGAGAAACCCTGGGCCGCTGAAGCGGAGCACACGAACTTAACCACTCAGCCTTGGGGCCTGCCCCTGAGAGCTTTTCATATATTCTGATTAAGAGTCTTTTATCAGCAGTAAAAATGAACAAACTATTGGTACATGCAACAAGATGGATAAATCTAAAAATAATTATGCTTAGTGAAAGAGGCCAGACAAGAAAGACAGTACATATTGTGATTCCCTTGACATAAAATATTGGAAAATGCAAACTAATCCATAATGTGTGTTAAGTTCTTTCTCCCTCCTTCTACCTTTCCTTTCTGTTTTTCTGCAGATAAATTCTCTTGACACCCAACCTTACTCAGGGACCTGTTTATCTTTCCCTGTGAGCTCATTTGAAGGCTGGGGATAATGTATTTTCTCCACTTTTCTGTAACCTGAGGGTGTCAGAGGTAGCAGGAGGGAGGGGGAGAACTCCACAGGGCAGTGGGCAGCCTTTATAAGGATCTGCTTTTTTTTTGAGATTCATTAAGTCCTATGGTAGGTTTCACTTACCTAGTTAGGACTGTCCTACTTCTAGGAGGATTTCCCTTGGGCTTTGGATAGTTCCCTCAATTTTCCCTGCTCTGCCGAGATCTCAAATTCTGCTGCAATAGGTAAGAACATTTATTTTCAAGGGTTCTTTCTCACCCTCTGCCAGGACTGCCTAAGGAGTATTAGCGATGCTTTCTCAGCTGGCTTTCTTTCCCTAGCTCTGCTTCTGAGGGATGAAGGTGGGGTTAGGAGCCACTCTGAGCCACACATGCATCTACCGTTTCTTTCCTTGGTCACTAATTTTGCATGTTTATGGACTTTTTTGGTTGCTGTTGGTATAGTTTTTGCTTGCTTTTATTATTTCTTATTCATTTTATTACAGAGGGAGTACTTGGTTTTTCAGTTTTATCCCATCGTCTTTACCTGGAAGGCTCAGGCTTCTTTGTGAAATAGACTAGAGCTCCTTCAGAGCGGTGATCATCTCCTAGTCCTCTCGAGTATGCCACAGAACCTAGGCCAGCGATGGGTGTATGTCAACAAACAAAAAATGCTGGGGATAAAAGATATCACTTCATGTTCTATAATGGCTAACTTTAAGTATCCTGAACAACAGAGCCAGATTAAGTCTCCTAAAATTCTTCTTTTGTCACACCACTCGCTGACCCAGTTTCAAAATATAAAACCTCTCTTCTGACCGGACTGTTCTATTTGCTTGTTTTGGAATATACCTCACATATTCTCAAATGCAGATCTTTGCTCATGCTACCACTTGTATAGAATAACTGGTTTTCACTATTCAAACCCTCCTCATCCTTCAGAGCCCAGGTTAAATCCTACCTGCTTTATGAAGTCTTACTGACTTTTCTTCCATTCTCATCTCAGGAATCTCTTCCTATTCTGAAGTCCTGTGGTCGTCACTGTCTTCACTATACGACCTTGCATACTCCTCTACATTGTTTATTTGTTCATTGGTATAAATCTCAATCTTCCATCTACTACTACTACTAAGAATGATGCCCTTTAGTGAGAACTTACTACTACTATGAAGAGTTCTCTATATTTTTCTGTTTTAATACTCATAACACTCCATGAAGGTACTTGCTCAAGTTCACATAGGTGGAAAGGGGTAGAGTCAGAATTTAAACTCAGATCTTTTTGGATTCTAAAGCCCATATTTAGCCACTATATTAACTCTCAGTTTAGCTATAAACTTCTAGTAGACTTGAACTGGATGTTATAATTCTCTATATTGATTCACTTATTCAAACATACTTATTGGGTGCCTACCTATTGGGAATATTTAGCTATGAAACAGGCATAAACTAAGCTCTCCTCTGAAGAATCATACAATCTAATAATGAAAATAGATTCATAATTAACTAAACTACATGTCAGGAAATGGTAATAATAATAATAGAATAGTTAATTCTGATGTGTTGCTTATTTACTAAGTTGTATACACTTTATATTATATACCTAATTTAATCCTCACAACAACTTTATGAGGTAGATATTACTATTATTATCCCATTTCAGAGATGAGGAAACTGAGGCACAGAGAGATTAAGTAATTTCCCAAGTTTAGACAATTAATCAGTCTGTGCTCTCAACATCTAGACTAGACTGCCTCTCATGACAAATGTCATAATCGAGACAGACAAAGAAAATACTTATTAACTGTATTAAAGAACCATGTATGAAACAGGGCAAGAGGAATCAGACAATAAATACAATGATTGTATAAAGAAAATTCACAGTAAATAATAAGAAAGAATTCTTGATATCTGAACTCTATTGGGATTCTGGAAACACTCTGTTATTTAAATGGATTACAGAGTAGAAAGTCACATGGCAACATACAGGTCCTACCTTGGCTCTATAGATAATGGCTTAGGTTAGTATTTTTTAAACTAAAGGCCACGAACCTTTTAGTGAACCGTGAAATCAACTTAGTTAGTCTAATCAACACTTAAAAAGAGAAAGAAACAGAAACAGTAGAATAGAGTAAATGAAAAATATCAGTGCATGTCTCACATGGTAAAACTGCAGAAAACTTTTGTTCCTGTTTCATATATGTGTATACGTTATATGTACAGGCACTGGTCCATGATGTAAATGGTACTTCTTATTGTGGATCATGCCAAAAAGCTTGAAAGCCACTGGCCTGGCTGATTTAGTTATATGATAATATAAGTGTTTACTGCTTCCTTATAAATTTCAGAGATCCCCTGAAAAGTGCCTACATACTTAAACCAGGAACAGCGTGGAATAAGGAGAGATTTTTCCAAGTAACTGTATAAGCTGCTCAGTATAGACAGATATCTTGGCCATTTCTCAAAAGCATTCTGAATATAGTTTCATGTCAGTGCCCCCCAAAACTGATAAACGCACTAAGTATAATTAAAAGTATAATTATAAGCAGAATGTAAAATGGTTCAGTCACTGTGGAAAACAGTTTGGTGGTTCCTCAGAAAGTTAAAACATAGAATTACCATAAGAACCTGTAATTCCACTCAGCAGAATACACCTTAAAGAACTGAAAACAAGTACATGTACATGCATGTTCATAGCAGTTATATTCACAAGAGCCAAAAGGTAGAAATAACCCAATGTCTATCAGTGGATGAATGGATAAACCAATTGTGGTATAGTCATACAATGGAATATTATTCAGTCATAAAAAGGAATGATGTACTGACATATGCTACAACATGGACAAACCTCCAAGACATTATGCTAAGTGAAGGGAGCCAGACCCCAAAGGTCACATATTGTATGATTCCATTTATATGAAATATCCAGAAGAGGTAAGTCCATAGAGACAGAACACAACACAGACTGGTGGTTGCCAGGGCCTGGGGGACTGCAGGGTGAGGACAAACTGCCTAGTGGGTAGGGATTTTACTTTGGAGCGATGGAAATGTTTCGGAACTAGAGGTGCTGGCTGCACAAAATTGTGAATATAATTAATGCCAGTGAATTGTTCACTTTACAATGGTTAATTTTATGTTATGTGAATTTCACACCATTAAATTATTAACAATAAAAGCCTACAGGCAGATGTAAATACTAGTAATACAAATATCCAGAATATGGAAGGCAAATCTTTCTCAGGACATTAGAAATTGAATAGGAAGGGATATCTATTTTTTCTCAAAAAATTTTCTAAAAAGAGGGTCATATATAGAGTAAATAGTCCTTACTAACTAAACTAGAGGCTAAACGGAAAAATAAACTATAGACAATTCTAACATCTCTGAGAGAAAATTGACATGTACTTTTCTAGAAACTTGTTTGAAAAATCAAAATTCAGCAAGAGAGGGGCCGGCCTGGTGGCGCAGTGGTTAAGTTCGCATGTTCCACTTCTCAGCAGCCCGGGGGTTTGCCGGTTTGGATCCCGGATGCGGACATGTCACTGCTTGGCACGCCATGCTGTGGTAGGCGTCCCACGTATAAAGTAGAGGAAGATGGGCACGGATGTTAGCTCAGGGACAGTCTTCCTCAGCAAAAAGAGGAGGATTGGCAGCAGATGTTAGCTCAGGGCTAATCTTCCTCAAAAAAAAATTCAGCAAGAGAGGAAACATTATTCTTAATACAAAGGAGGAAATAGGAAGGAAGGGAAAACTTTCGGACGGAACTTTGGACTTGAAGGAAGTGGGGAAAGTATACCAGTCTTCTGGTTTTCAGTTTAACTTACAAATCTTCTCTTTAAGGAGGAGAAAAAAAAAAAAAGGTGCATGGGTAGGTGATGTGAAGCAACTGCTTTCCTCTTCCCTTGGAGAAAGTTATTTTTATTGTTATTACGGTACGTATCTGTCTTTGGAGAGAGTTCACTAGAGGTATCCTGGCAAAGGCTGGACAACTCCTTGCGGGGTATGCTATGGGGGAGGACGGCTGTCAACACTAGATCAAGGTTTTCAAACTTTGTTCATCAGAATCCTGAAGGTCCTTTAGGCTGCTAGAGTGAGAGAAGAGGAGTGAGAGAGGAGAAGGGATGGACCGGTTGATGCCCCAGGCCTCTATGCCTGCTTCATTCTGAACAGGTTTGTTTTTACCTTTTAAATATTGGGATTCCATGTTAAGACTTCACTTGGAAAAAATTCTGCTGCTAAAGAACACTTTGAAAACCATTTGACTGGATCAAGGATTCCTAAACCTGGCTGCTCAACAGAATTCCTAAAAGAGCATTTTCAAATTACAAATTCCTGGGCCATACCCCTAGACCTGGTGAAATAATAACTCCCCAGGGGATTCTTGTGCAGCAGTCTAAGTGTTTGAGAGGCACTGAACCGGATGACCCTTGCTTCCCTGAGAGCCTACAACAAAACAGAATTTATATGGGTAGGCAGGAATCTTGGGCAAAAGAGCTGGTGGTAGCAGATGGAAAAAGAGAACATAGACAGCTAAATCACTAGAGTGTAATGAAGAAAAGAAAATGGGTCAACGAGGAGCTGGCCTAGGACTAGAAGTTCCTCTGGAGGTTTAACTGCCTGGCAATTATCTCACAGCCTACTATAACTGTCCATATTGGTGATTGCAGTCAAAATGGTTTAATCCAACCGTCCAAGAAAGTATAATGTTAGCTACACATGTAATTTAAAATTTTCTAGTAGCCATGTTAAAGAAAAGTGAAAAGAAATGACATTAATTTTAATAATATATTTAATTCAATATGTCCAAAATAATATCATTGTAACACGTAATTCAGCATAAAAATTAATAATATATTTTACCTTTTTTTAAATTAAGTCTTCAAAATGTCACAGCACATCTCAATGCAGACTAACCAGGTTTCAAGCGCTCAGTTACCACGTGGCTAGTGGCCACCATAATGTATAGTGCAGGACTAAGTAACAAAAGGCCAATCTATGTCCTTTTAAAATTGCTATCTTCTTGCAACAAAAAGTCCATGAATCACTGTCCTAGCCCTGAGACCCTGCTCTGAAGGCTAGGCAGATAACAATTTTGTCTGCAGATATCACACCCAACTTCACATCTTCAGCCCTGACCCCTCTCCTTCTTCCCAGCAGCAGAGTCTGTGTTCTCAACATGTTTCCCACAATGTCCTGCTCCCAAAGCCTATTCAAAATATCTAAAACGAAATTCACCATTTTTCTTCCAAAATAAAAAAATCAGTTTACCTCTTGATTTTCCTGTTTCTATTAGCCATCTAAGATCAAAATTTCAGAGTCAAATGCTTCCTTTTCCTTTCTTCTACAAAAGTACCAAGTTCTATTTATTCTTCCTTCACAATCTCTCAATCGTTGGCCATTTCCTGCTTCTAGTTCTACCTGCTGATCTGTCCAGTATACTGTTAACCAAATACATATACTTAACATGCTATGTAGAATGTTGTTTCTCTTTAGTGGCTCTGTAATGCCTGCCACTGAGCTGTGAATTCAAGACCACACACAATCTTGCTCCTACCCCCACCCCTGGCCTAGATCATTCCAACCTTATTGTTCATCAAGCTCCTAGAAAAGCCTTTATTCTGGGCAAACTATCCTGTTCACTGTCTCCTGAATCTGCCTTATACTTCCTCATCTCTGTGTTTTATAACTTTCTACCCACCTGGAATGCCCTTACTCCAGCTTTACCTATCCAAGTTATTATTCCACAAATATTTATATGTCAGGCACTCTACTAGATACCGGAGACAGAAAAATAATCCTAGTCTTAGTTTCCACAATTGAAGAAATCTTCCTTTAAATGTCAATTATACCTCAATAAAGTTGAACTTAAAAAAACAGAAGAAATCTTCCTGACTATGCCAAAACAGAAATGATTTTGTATGGTTGAGTTGTTCTTGTAAGGCATACAGTCCTTACAGTTTGCTAATTATCAATTTTTCCTATAAATATCAATCTTCCCAAACAGAGCATGGGTTTCCTGGAAGTATGGACTAAAGACACACCAGTGTGTTCTCCCTGGTGCTCAGCAAGCAGCAGGTCTTGAACACATACTTGCTGATTGACAAGTACTTGTAAAAGAGAGAAGAGCCTGTGGGGCAGGAGGAGGGCTCTATCTGGAAAAGAAGGTCTCCCCCTCCCCAGTGGTATGCTGGCAAATCAGGATCAGAGGTGAGCGGGGAGGGCATGCAAGAACCCCAAAGCTGAGGAAAGCACTTGGGAAGTTTCACTTTTCTAATTCCATTTGCAAAGACATTCCAGATTGGCAACACTTAGTTAGGATCAGTTATCCTGGCTTTTGAACCTCAACAACATAACTTAAGTGATCAGCCTTAAAAATCCTTTCTTGGTACTAAATGAAAATAATACCACCGGTGATGTTTAACATACATACATAGCAGACCTAAAAAGATAACTTACCACATGTTGTGTTCAAACACTTTGGCTGGGTCAGTTAAAATCCTTGATCCCAGAGGGGCCACTGGGTGATAACTACTTTGGTATCTGTGTGGCACCTTTCTTATCCGTAGACAGGAAACAGAATTTCTCCAAATCACATTCATCCTAATCAGTACCTGGAAAGTTACAAACGATTGATTAGTCAATATGGACTAAACAGCGTGTTGTTTATCTAATAGCCAAAAACTGGCCAAAAGGGGTACAACCTGAGAAAGAACACGGAAACTAAAAATTTTTAAATGAAAGATGGGCATGATAGCTTCTCTCCTCAAGTATTTTCAGGCCAAGAGAAGGGAAAAGAATAGAGTGTGTGACATCGGCTGGCGTTCTTTATAAGTCACAGCCTTCACCAACTTTGCTTTGTTTGGTATTTGCTTATTTAATTTTCAGCACATGGCCAAAGCATCTAAGTCCAGAATCTGGATTTTGTGTACTAAAACATTTTTTCAAAAGTGATTTTATTATTATGATTTGGGAATTTTAGGCACACAAATTTCTAGGGAATATTTTGTGACCACTAGACCAAAAACCCATGTATAATAGCAGAATAAGAAAACAAACGTAGTAAACCTCATTCCCACAGCTGAACTGAATAATATGAAAATTAGTTAAATAAATAAATACTGTATTAAGATATGATCCCAGTAATTCTTAATTCTAATAACCCTGTATACATCTATTTTTAAGAATAGTCAGTAATACATTTGCAAAATGTACAAAACGCATTCTTAAATCCTATGTCAAGAGGAGAATCATCAGCTGATTAGCCAAATCCATGCCCATTTCTGGAAGAATAACTTAAACATTTAAATAGTGTGTCATCTTAATTATGTACTGGCAACATGTTGGTTTAAAATCTTTATGGAAAAGTACCAAAATGAAGCTCTAAAGAGCTTATCTTTTCCAATAAGAATCCATTGTAATACTGCTCAGCATTTCACTCCTGTTCAGTTGCTGATCACAATATTCAGCCTAATGCTGTAAGCTGTCATGTAGAAGCAGATGCTAAAAGGTGTGTATACATAATACACATTAGAGACTATCCAAGGTGCTATTAGGCATAAAAATGACATGTATTGTATACCCTTTACCACCTTACTGAAAGTCAATGGGTTTTAAGACTGTGAATTCTAAAATGAACTGGAGAATGTCAAAAACATCTCATTGTGCTTTTAAACATAAAATTCAAGATTTTCCTTTAGGAAAAAAAAAAAAGGCTTAGTTATACACACCAAAAAGACTGTCATGGTTCCATTCAAATGTGACCAACAGTGATGAGAAATGAAACATTCAATAGCTAGTGCAGATCTCCCGTTTCTTGTTTGTTTTTCCTTCTGCACTAAAAGCAAGCTCTTTGGTGGAGGCAAATGAAATTAAATGCTCCACCTACCACTACCTTTCCCCTGATACGCCTTTGTTCTTTTCTCCTGACAGTGTTCCACATAAGATGAACAAAACCCTACCTGCACAATTATTTTTAGAGCTCTTGCTGCACCGAATATTATTCATAAAATCTTCCATATGCTGAAGAGTAGAAACTGATTACACCTAGAAAGAGAGGTAATTCATGCTCCAAAGTGTAAAATGATGTAAATGTTTTCCACCCAGGAAAGCCAAATCAAAATGAAATTTCAATTTTTCAAATAATCATGTGATACTTATCTCTATCTATCTATATATAGAAGAGGAAGAGAGGGAAAAAAAGATAAAGAGTTTCTCTCACTATAAAGGACCAAGAACCTCTATAGATAGCTGGAGACAAAAAGTCATAACCAGACTGGATATTAGGCAATTCAGGAAAATGCCAGAGAAGTGTGTGCCTGGCAGACTGCTACCCCTTAGAAAGAGAATGGCATGGCCAGGGCCTAAACATGTGGCAATTTGTCCTGTTTAGGCAGCTCTTTTTCTAATTAATCACAGAAACATCTTTATCTATTTCATTTATTTATTACGTGCAAGAGTCACACACAGCCTTGCATTGCTCTTCATCTTTTTATTATATAAATACATAATAAACTTACATAATAAATATAAACAAATAATAAAATTATATAAATGCCTTCTCAACTAAATTGCAAGCTTCTAACAGCAGCAACAAGGTGCTCGTGAATTAACTGTTTGACTGAATATACAAAACTGACACTTGTCTGACATAAATCTAATTAGAAGCAAGTTACTTTGTATTTTTCAGGGTGGCTCCTAAGATCCTTGCAGTGTGGAAAAAGGAAGTGACAGGAGAGTGTGACAGTATACAGGTAGCTATCCAGCTATATTGACTACAATGGTTAACAAACATATGCTTTATGTTATGACTATCATGTTAACATTGCTTACTAGGTCATGGTTCCATTTCGTGATGGGAAAAGGGGAGAAGGGCAAGGTCAACTCCAAACAAAATTCTGGCAGGGAAAGTTGGTTTCCGCCACTAGAGACTCCCACTCTCTTTATGTACCTTTTCTTAACTTTCTTTTGGCATCCCCTAATTTGAATACAAGTTTAACGAAGATATTATTTGCATAATGGAACTGTATGGATAAATACTATTTTTATTTGAAATAACACAAAGAAGTATAGCTAAAAATATTCCATTCACTCAAAAGGCAGGAAAGGAAGAACAGAGGAAATCAAAACAGATGGGACGATTAGAAATCAAATATCAAGATGGCATATTTAAACACAACCAAATCAACAATTACATTCAATGTAAATAGACTCTAATTAAAAGACACGGATTGTCAACTTGTATGAAAAAGCAACACCCAACCATATACTGTCTATAAGAAAAGCACTTTAAATATAGATATAAATAGATTAAAATTAAAAAAAGAGATACCATGCAAACACTGCATGAAAAACTGGTGGAGATATAATAATACACAAAGTAGACTTAAAAGAAAGACTATAACAGAGATAAAAACGGACATTTAATAATGATAAACCAATGATAAACCATTCATCAAGATATAACAGTCCTAAATGTGCATGTACCTAATAACAGAACTTCAAAATATATGAAGCAAAAATGAACAGAACTTTTTAAAAGGAGAAATTAATGAATTCACAGTAATACTTGGAGATTTTAGTACTCCTCTCTCAGTAATAAATAGAACAACATTCAGAAATAAACTATCAAAAATCAATAAGGATAGATAAGATTTGAACACTATCAACTTGACCTAAATGACATTTATAGAAAGGACACTATACCTAATAACAGCAGAATACACATTCTTTTCAAGTGAACACGGAACATTTGCCAAGGCAGACCATACAGGCTGGGCTATAAAACAAGTCTCAATAAATTCCAAAGTATTAAAATCATACTGAGTATGCTTTCTGACCATAACAATATTAAATATTAACATTTTTGATAAATTGACTCAATAATAAATATCCCTCATTATCTCTGGTAATAGTCATTTTCTTGAAGGCTACTTTGTTTAATATTAATATGACCCCACCAGCTGTCTTACACAGTGTTGTGTATGGTATACCTTTTTAAAAAATGTATTTGTGTGTTTACATTTAAAGAGACTCTCTCATAGGAGCATACTGATTCTTGCCTTTTTATCCAAACTTAAAATAATAAGATATCTGGGAAAATTCCGAAATATTTAGAAATTAAGCAACACATTCCTAAATAACCTACAGGTAAAATATTTACATGAGTTAGTAAATCTTAAGGTACATTAGAAAATACATTGAATTGAATAATAATGAAATCTTAAAATATAAAAAATTCTGGGATGCAGCTAAAACAATGTTTAGAGAAAAATTTATAGTTTTTAAATACTTCTAGAAAGAAATAAAGATCTCAAGTCAATGATCTTGGCTGCAATCTTAAGAAACCAGAAAAATAGCAAATTAGCTACAAAGTAAGTAAAAAGAAGGAAATAAAAATAAAAGCAGAAATCAATGAAATAGAAAATGGACAAAATAGGGCAAATTAAAGTCAAAAATTGGTTCTTTGAAAAGATTAATAAAACTGATAAACCTCTGGCAAGGCTGATCTCAAACATTTGTGTTTCAGTAAACACAAATTTCTAATACAAGAATGAAAAGGAAACATCACCACAGACCCCACAGATGTTGAAAAGCTAATAAGGAGATATTGTGAAAAATTCTAATCCATTTATTAGATGGGATAAATGCCTGGAAAAACACAATTTACCAATAATAACTTACCACAACAGCACAAGAAAAAAATCTAAATAGCCCTAAATTTATTAAATAAATTAAACTTGTAACTAAAAGCAAAACAAATATCACATCTATTAGCATGGTCATTATAAAAAAAAACACACACAAGAGAAAATAATAAGTGTTGATGAGGATGTGAAGAACTTGGAACCTTTGTGCATTGCTGATGGGAATGCAAAATGGAGCAGCTGCTATGGAAAACAGTATGTATGGCAATTCCTCAAAATATTAAACGTGGAACTACCATATGAGCCAGCAATTCTACTTCTGGGTATATACCCCAAAGAAGAGAAAGCAGTGACTTGAAGAGATACTTGTACACCATGTTTATAATAGCATTATTCACAAGGGACAAAAGGTATAAATAACCCAAGTGTCCATCGAAAGATGAATGGATAAACAAAATGTGATAGATACATAAAAGTAATATTATTCAGCATTTAAAAAGAAGGGAATGTTGACACATGCTACAACATGGATGAGCCATGAAGATATTAAGCTAAAGGAAAGGAGCCAATCACAAAAAGACAAATGTTGTATCATTCCTCTTACATGAATTTCCTAGAGTAGTCAAAAATTCAGATAAACAGAAAGTAGAATGGTCGTTGTCAGGGGCTAGGGGGAGGAGAGAATGAGGAGTTAAGTATTTAATGCGTAGAGATAGAGCTTCAGTTGGGAAAGATGGAAAAGTTCTGGAGATGGATACTTGTGATGTTTGCACAACAATGTGAATATACTTAATGCCACCCAACTGTACGCTTAAAAAAGAGACTTAAGATAGTAAATTTTATTTTTCCACAATAAAAAACAAAAAAACCCTTCCTACAAAGAAAACTGCAGGGCCTGATGGTTTCACTAGTGAATATCAAACATTTAAGGGAGAAATAACACCAATCTTACACAGACGTTTTTGGAAAACAGAGAACACTTCCTAATTTGTTTTATAAGGCCAGCATAACTGGATAAGTAGTATACTCGTATGAAATAAAGGTTTGAGTATTGGTCATATTGTTACAATGCATTTTCCCACAGACTTAATGCTTCTCATTACAGTTTCAAGTTACCACGGTTTGAAAGGAATAAAACTTGAGGATATCTAAATGGGGGAAACCTGGGTAAGTTTTCTAGGCATGTCTTGTGTGCTTTAATTGCAAAGGCTGATATTTAGTTTGAGTTATTCCAGTTCAGAGCAGAGAAATATGAAGGCAACAAATCTCCACAAATCCTTGTTAGGTGTCTGAGTTTTTATTTACTTTTGGAAGCAGCTAAAAGCTTCGTGGTCCTCACCCTTCACTTAACTTGGGTCAAACTAATTCTGCCATATCAAATTACAGCCCATATAATCAAGTGGTATTTCTTTTACTTACTTTGCCTATAGGTTCCCACTTCCAGCTCACCATCCTATGGTAGTTCTTTCTCTCAAGTCCTGTCAAGGTCAAAATGAAACATGGTGAGCATGACTTTAGGGCCACGGCCCTCTGAAATCTCAATGCTAAGACTCAGTCATGAATAGTCAGTTGGCTAAAGAGATCACTAAGGAACAGATCCAGAAGGGAACTGAAGTTCACATAAGTATCAGAGTGACAGAATTTTATTATCAATAGCATTTATTATGCTAACAAGTATACAGAGGTGTGCTGTAAAGAGCTGACAGACTTCTTGCCAGCTCTAGGTGTTAAGTGCACACCTATTTTAGAATGCAAGGAAAAGAGCAAATGTATAAAATGACTTGGGTTCCGCACATAGTATGACAAGCCAAGGAGAAGATGTTTTCTGTTTGTTTTTTCTTGCTGAGGAAGATTCGCCCTGAGCTAACATCTGTTGCCAATCTTCCTCTTTTTGCTTGAGGAAGATTCGCCCTGAGCTAACATCTGTTACCAATCTTCCTCTTTTTGCTTGAGGAAGATTCACCCTGAGCTAACATCTGTGCCAATCTTCCTCTTTTTCCTTGAGGAAGATTCACCCTGAACTAACATCTGTGCCAATCTTCCTCTATTTTGTATGTGGGTCATCACCACAGCATGGCCACCAAAGAGTGTACCGTTTTCTGGGCCAAGCAGTGCCACCACAGTGTGCTTACAGCAAAAGAAGAGGCTTGGTATAGGACAACTTGTGGGGAAGAGATCTCTGCCTCACCTCGAAATTTTGGCTAGATGCTCTGCTTTCACTAAAATGAAGCCCTTTTCACAATGATTCATGCGTCTCCCTTACCATACCAACCAACTATAACATATTCTACCACAACAGGTAAAATGTACATACAAGGATATTTTATGTTAAAACATGAAAAAAGTAACTGCAAATTTTGTTTTTGTAGAGTAATAGTTTTAAGTACTTTTTAAAGAAAAAGGACAATTTTAGTTAAAGGAAATACTCCATGCTATATTTTGCAAGTTGAAAAAATCTTTGAGGAAGTAAAGCACCAACCCCAATTGACCTTTCATATAAATCTCAATTAAAAAAAAGTTAAATATTTTCCATGTGTGAGGCCCTTTTTGAAGGACTCTATGTGTATTATCTTATCTAACTCCTATTTCCCTATCAAGGGGTTCTATTTTTATACCCATATTACAGAGGAAAACCCCACACAGGATGAAGTAAAGTAACATGCTTAAGGTCACCCAACCAATAACTGATGGGGCTTTAATTTGAACTCAGGTAGTCTAATTGGAGAGCTCACATTCTACCTTTTTTTATTCTTTTTTAACATCTTTGTTATTCCCATACATACTCTTCACCATTTGTGTTCCACGTTTATACACCACACATGCAAGAAGGATCTCAGTTCTGATTCTCCCGTCTTTACTGGGATTGCTAATTTGTTGTAACTGATTTATGGAGGCCCAGAATTCCTTCTCTCCCTTCATCTCTCTCAATTTTGTTTCTTCTCTTGGGCCTTAATCAAATAGCAAGCAATGCCACTGGGAGACACCAGTCCCCAGATTTAGGAGAGCATAGTTATTCTCTTCCCAGTGCTTAAATCTCAAGATACAGGCAAAGTGCTCTGGCATCACGTAAATAATGTAACATTTTAATACCCAGTTCTTTTCACTGGTCTACTTTTACACGGCTGAGGAGTGGAGGCAAACAGGACTTATTTCCCTTGCTATTTAAGCTCTATCCTAAGATTGCTTTCTCACATTTCAATACTACTAGAGAAGAACCAAACAACTAGAGCAAATAGTACTGCTGTTTGTATATTATCGTTGGAGCACTTAGCTGGCTCTGAGCACAAACTACTTGTAAGGCTCCCCGAGAATGATTCCCAGTTGTCTCAGCTCACTGAAGTCTCAGGGAAAGAAACTGCCATTAATCATACACTACATGCCTACTCTCCATTTAAAAGTTAACTCCCCTTCGATGTTTCCTGGGTCCTAAGCATCCTTTAAATAAATAAATTAGTGAGACATTCATGTTTTTACCTTTGTGACTGTTTAGCTTTTCTTTTCAGCTGGGAAGCTGGTACAAAGGTTTCATTCAGAGGAACAAACATCATCTAGATAAAGCTGCACTAAACATTACCTGAGTGGCTGGCATTAATGAGAGCAAATTAAAGAGCTATTGTTGTACTGTTTTGGATAGTGAAAGCCGACAGGTAAGAAACACTTAAGTATCAACTACGCTGCGGTGAAAACTGAAGCTTCAATTAACCCTGGCAATTTCAGAGAACTCCGAGGGTGACCATCTGTGAGGCAAACGGCTCAGGCAACTCATACATCTTGTTTTAATCTTTCTTTGGATGATTATAATTTCAGGGTATAAATAAGGTTATTAGCAAGAACAGAACAACAACAATAATTATAGTAAGTGTTTGCGGGGCACTTTGATTAGACTATGACGTCAGTCACTCTGCAGCTTCAAAATGAGGACCTCATGCTCAGTGTTTGCTCTCCAGGACCACCCTTAAAGGTGGCCACACCATGTACTCACTCACAGAAAAAGAGGCTACGGGGACTCACAAGTTATTTCTTTAAGGGATTTCATGTAAACCCATCTCAAAGCTGCCTAATATCCTAAATATCTGAAGAGTATACTATTCTAATTACTCTGGAAGTTGTCTCCAAAAACATTATGGTGGACCAGAATGAAATGTTTTAACTCATCCACCTGACATTTCACATTTGTGTGTGCCAATAGTAACTTCTGGAGACATTAATCAGATTTGGTGGGCTGAGAAAAGGTATTAAGTTACATGCATACTTTATGTGTGATCAGTTCTTATAAGTTCTAATAAAAACTCACATGGATGAGATTAATGGAGTTCTGCCCTCAGTGAGACTTCTGCTTTCATATTCATTGCAAAGGTCTCTATCCCTAAGTACTCTAGATGGCAGGAGAGGCTTCCACCTGTATGCAGGATTTACCCTGTCGTGTTTGGACTAATGTATCAATAAGGCTGTCTGGGCACAAATTAGAATATTATAAATGAATGTGAGATATAAAAGGTTATAAACATAACATTAGTGAATAAAAGTGTCCAAACGAATGTATTTCCATAATTTGAAAAGAATGTAGGATTTAGGTAGACAGAAGTAATAGCACTGTGTAAATTCTACACAGTGATGTTGCGTACACAGGAGGAAAAATGCCTGGCTCTTAATGGCATCATTGAACTGGTAAATCAGTGATTATCACCTTCCTCTGAACTTCTTGCTAGGTGAGAAAAAGAAATATTTACATATTTCAGCCACTATTAGGTTTTCTGTTATTTTCATCTGAGAGGATTCTAACATATATAACATCCATTACTGTTAAGTCCTGGGAATCCAGGGACAAATCTATTTGGTTCCTTCCCTCAAGAACCTTACCATCAAGTAAAGAAGAATGAGATGCAAACAAAGAATCCCGACACGTGCAGTAGAGGTGGGTGTAAGGTGCTATTAGAGCACAGAGGAATGAATGATTAAGTCTATTGGTAGCTGCTAGGGAAAGCTTCCTGGTAGAGGCAACGTCTGTGCTGGGTCTAGAAGAATAAGTAGCAATAGTCCAAGGAGATAAGGGTGAAAGCCAGGCATCTCAGGCAGAGAATTTAGAACAAATAAACACAAAGAGCTGTGAAAGTGTATGGTATATTCAGGGAATAAAAAGTAATTTGGAAAAAGATGCTAAGTAACTTCGGAAATCAGTAGAGTAAGACTAAAGGCAATAAGAACTGTAATAAGCACTATACTCTAGCTGATAAATGGTTAACAATTCTGAAACCACTATACAAATATATTGAAATTGAACAATTAAGAGATAGATAGTAGATGGTGGGTACCAGGTTTTTCACTGAGAGTGGAAGGTTACAGATAAGCAAGGGGAGAAGGCTAGAACAATCCATATGGCAATGAATTAGAATTTAAGTCATCAGTATGAACTCATGTTTAGCTTACTATAAACACAAATATTACATATAGAAATATTAGATACATGCATATATAGTCAGGTTAGTATACACACACGTATTTCCTTACCCTGCCAGACGAAAGGGCCCAGAAGCAACTACATCCCAGTAGCAACAAGCACACCAAGCACCTAGATCTTGGTTTCTAATACTATTCTCCAATAAAAGGAACCAGGGCTCCTTAGAGAAATGGCTGATTTTAGGACTTGGGCAGGGAATACATAAGATGAGCCTATAGCATCTTATAGCACCAGAAAGCAAGGAAGTGCTAAAACAAAGAAACAAAAAAACCCCCACACACTCACAAAAAACCTAAAACAGGAGTATGTCAAAAGGACACAGGAGCCAACTGAAAGAGCTCCCAACGGCTAAAGTCGAAACACTCTGAGCAACAAAATAAATGAAGTAATTTTGGATTATAACCCAAAATATAAAATAAATATCCATGTGTCCATACTGACATAAATGATTGATTGAATAAATAAATAAATGGGGGAGAAGAGACAAATCTCCCATGCAGAAGAATTCTAAACAATTTATGTAGCTACTCCACCCTCAAGGAGGTGGAGCATAACTCCTCTTTGCTCAAGTGTGGGCTGTGCATAGTGACTTCCTTCTAAAGAGGACACTATGG